>NC_081566.1:60439460-60640270 GCF_022355385.1 Mustela nigripes
GATAGTGATGGTGATGATGGTGATGATGGTGATGGTAGTGATGGTAATAACGATGGTGATGATGTTGACCACCACCACCATATACTGCAGGCCATTTATGTTCCAGGCACTGTGCTAATTTTTACGTACATTATCTCATGCACCCCTCTTAGAAACTTTTTTGCCAAAGGCACTAATGTTATCCTTTTTTAACAGCTGATGGAACCAAGAGATATTATATAACTTGTATAAGGTCACACAGATAGTAAGTGGCTGTTGAAAACGAACCTGAATCAATTTATTCATATCCAGCTATCCAGTTCTTCTTGGTAGATAAATGTAGCTATTGATGGCTAGATATAGATGACGGTTGCTTCTTTCTCCACAATTATGCTACTGGCTTATGAAAGCAAGATCACTATACATATAGGGAAACCCAGTTGGGCCAAACTTATTTAGGCAAATAAGTGTCAAGAAGCTGGTGCACAATGTTTATACAACTTGTCCTCTAATCTCAGTAAAGTCAGTAAGGTCCTCATTCTTTGTGCTCTAGCCACAACTTGTAGGAAAGATTCAGTCAGACAATAATACCCTGAGGTAGGATTCTAATACCCTTGTAGGTAGTATCAGGCAACAAGGAATCTCAGAATCAAGGCTTGAATGTAGGACTCTTTTAGGAATCAAGCTACAGGTGCCATCTTGAAGGATGAAGAGATAATTCCATTTGTATAACCTTTCTGTAAAATAGCTGGGGGTTTCCACAACAGGCCACAAGTCCACATGACTAGAATGCCATTATTGTGACTGGAGAGAGCCCATTGTGTAAAGAACAAACCTCCATGTCAAAACTCATTTCTGGCATATTCTGCTAATTGGCAAAGCATCTGCCATTGATCCCAATCAGTAAGGATAGCCAAGACACCTATAGCAATCACCCTGGAACATTATCTCTCTAGAAAGCTTGCTGACCCCCAGTACAATGTGAATTCCTTATTAGGGCATGTGACTGAAGCTAATTCCTACATACATAAGGTCACGCTGTAGTGATTACAACGAGCTGACATTTTTTCATTTCATTGTTTTGGTTCCTTGTTTTGTGTTTAACTTATTCAACTACAATATAAACTCCATGAGAGGATCTTATTTTTTTTTTTTTTGTTCCACTGGGGATTTCAAAACTTATAATAGAGTATGGTACATGACAAGTGTTTAATAATTTGTTGAATAAATAAGTGAGCAAAAGGAGAAGTCTGCTGAGGCCAGTTTTTTCTGTTTCTGCTATGATCCTATGAAATAAAGTCAGTTTATATAAATAAGTACCCTGGTTGACTCCCTAGTCTTCACTGAGGTTTGCCTTGAGGGACCTGCAGATACCAAGTTAATCAGGGGCCATCAAGGTAGGAGCTAGAATGTAAGCAAGGAGTGACTTTTTCTATAGTTCGTATTGAAGTAGGTTAATTCAGGAAAAGTGGATGAGAAACTGATACATTCTCGCTCTACCGTAATGACCCAGCACAGCTTTCTCCCTGCATTTGAAAACTGGTCTTGGCTTTAAAAGACCATGTTCGGAGAATCCTGGGGAGTTGAGAGTTTTCGTACTCTCCAGCCATGGGGACTGGTTGCCAACAAGTGTTTTAGAAAATGTTGTTTATCTTTTCTTGGTATTCATTACACTTCAGGAGCCAGGAAAGGGCATGTCCTTTTTAGTCTTGTGGTGTTTCTTCAGAAGGCAGCAGCCTTGGGCACAGAGGTCTGCTCTCAAGGTGAATTCTCCACCGACGCGCACACCTGTCCATGACCAGCAGGGGGCATCGGCGACACAGATTTAAGCAGAATTGACTTTAAACTGGATTGTCCTTGAGACGGGACTGGTTGGGACACCTCTTTGGGAAAGGTAAAACCCCTGGTCTGTACTTCCCAGAGGGCCTCCATCTTGTGTTTCCTCCTGACTCTTCCCGAGATACGTCTGCAGTCTAGCCCGAAACTGCCTGGGATGACTGACAGTCTTCCAAGCCACAGGACTGGTCCAGCTTCTTGGCTCTTTCTGTTTCTTTTAAGTCCTTATCCATTATGGTCTCACAGTAGATTCTGATCAGACTGTCAGTGGTTGTCATTGCCTCTTCGCCCCTCTCATGGGAGTATTGCCAGGTCTGGCGTGACGGAATGTGCATGCTCAGTTTGAGCCTTACCTGCCCCTCGACCTCTTGAACGGAGAACGATTGAATTCAGTTGACTCTGAGATTGAATTTAGTTACTTGAGAGTCCCTGTCGTCACTCAGTGGCTTTTAACCTCTCCCACCCAGCGATTCAAATTAAAAACAGCCCAGTTCTCAGGGACCTCTTCTGCGCCACACCCCAGTACATCACTTAACCCGCAATGCAGTTTTAATGTTACGTAGAAATTCAACTCACTCGTTCATTTTTTGATTCGTCGATGTACAGAGCAGGTCTTTTTTGAGCACCTGGTAAGTGCCAGGCCCTGAGAAACGTGCTGAGACTGGAATTGATATTGCTGGAGACCTGTCACTCTAATGGGAGAGAGAGACAAGACCCAAATAGACAGAGATATGTGTGCAAATTGATAAGGGCCATGAAGGAAAAATACAGTCGGCTCTGTGAACATCGTAGGGACAACCGTGGGACCTATGCTACCATTGCACTGCCTGCACGTTTTCACAGCGACACACACTTGAGCTCATTGAACTTGGGGCCTTCGGTTGTTCTATTCCATCCAGTGTGGTCAGTGCCTAGAAAAATATCTAGCATATAGTTGGCATGTACATGAGGAGACTGAGGAGACAAGGAATCATGATTCACTGTAACCCTTGAAACACCTAGCATAGGACTTTACATACACAGCTGGCTCTCCTATATTCTACTTGAACAGAACTGTTTTTAAAAATTAAGTTATATTTATTTCCATTTTGGTTGATTGCTTGTACTGTTTTTCATGCCTGTGCACCTTAAGGTAATAACTTGGACTCAATTCACCCATTAGAAGGAAAAACCTAGGTGGCCCAGAGCCTTTTGAAATTTGATTTTCTGGCCACTATACCCACAGAAGGCACAGATTTAAAACTGCAAACTGCAGTTGCTTCAAGCCTTTCCAGTTTGAAACCACGAATGTGAGTCATCTACAGAGAGAATTCTCTTCCTTCCAGCCTCTAATTAAACTTTCGCCCAGGTATTTCGATTGATTTTATTTCAAAACAATGTTTTCTTTGTAAAACCAAAGGATGCCGAGATGGGGAGGAGATGAGAGGAGATGCGAATTGTTTCTTGTTCACCGGCGTTACTGTAACTCAGCCAGGAAACAGGCCGGGTTTATGGTCAAACAGAACCCAAGACCGAGTTGAAATCATCAACGTGTCAGAAAGTTTTCTCCTCCAGATGGGCTTGTTTTTGACATTAAATTCATGTCAGATACACGCAAGTTGATTTTTAAGGGAGGGAGATAAAATGATAGGTTTGAGTTTTCGTTGTGTTTGATTTTCCACTCGGTTTATTTTGTTCCCTTATGTGTGCGGGGGGAGGGGCTGGGAGGAAGAGGCAGGAGGGACGTTTCCCGCTTGTTCCAGGAACTCCTGAGGAGAAAAACAAATGTAGTAACACTGTTTATCCTTGCAAACAGAATAAAAGGTTTCAAGCGGTTTCAACTCTAGCATCTGACAACTCCTCATCCTGTAAACTTTTCGTGTTTTAGAAGAAGAGATGCCATCATATTATTTATTCTCTGTATTCCTGCAAACTCCTAATTAAACCAAATGGACTGCCTGCCTGCCTTACAGAGTCTCTTTAGTGTCTGATGTTTGAACATAGAGGAAGTTAGGAGTTTGAAGCCATCCCAACAAGTTTAAGCAAAGCCCGGAACATCCTTTCTCCTTTATATCCCCAGGGCAAGTATGAGGAAAAGAGTAATCTGATATACTGGTATGTTTGTCTACCCTAGGAAATGGAATATAATTTTCTATAGACAGTTTAAAAATGGCCATTGATTTCTAGATCATCCCAAGAAAAACTAATTTAATCAGTGATACCAACGAAACCGTACTAGGGTTTGGATTCCTTCTGGTTTTAAAAGGCTTTTTTGTGGGATGTCTTAGCAATTTAACCACCATTGATCGTGTTTTTATGGGAAAATACATCTTGAACGAGTTAACAAAAGAAAAACTTGACACAGATTGAGTTTGTAAGAGAGGATGACACCCGTTTACTCACAGACCATCTTTGAAGCCACCTTTCAGTCATTTTACCCCCTTCTTCTTGTTTTCCTACCACAATTGCCCTAGGCTGAGTGCTGTACAGAGGTTCTTCTGTCGCCCCTCTGTTCATCAGGGAGGGCAGGCAGAGCGAGCCCACGTCTTCTAACAAGACTTTCTGTTCTCTCTAATCACACATTACACTGAAGAAATATAGAAGAACCAGTCCTGTGTATCTTCAAACATTAGGCACATTCCTCTCTTTCTGCCTGGAAGGTCTGTCCTTTTCTTGTCCACCCAACCAACTGCTGCTCCCATTCTGCCTCCTCTCAGAAGCTCTCTGACCTGCCCTTGGGCGCCAGAGCTCTGCTGCTCTCTGGACACCCTCTCCTTGAATCAGTGCTTGGGCGCTCTCACAAATTTGAGGCCACAAACAGCTATCAGGACCTTGAAGGCAAGGACCAAACATTGTGTTTGTGTGTTTACTGCCTACTGCTGACATAGTAAGCATGCTCCAGCAGTAATGGATAAATGAAATTTAATAAAAATACTCCACTCCTTCCTTCTAATTACCCCTTCATGTCCATCCTAGTCTTTGACCAGGGAATCATATACAAATATCTCTCTGCCTTTTACAAAAGCAAATAGCTCAAATGGAGCAAAAGGCATAAGGAGGGAAGGAAAAAAAAAATTAAACAGAAGTTGAAAGGAAAAAAAAAAGCCAAAACACCAAAACTTTAATAATCAACCAAACAAAAAACCAAGCATCTGGGACACATTCAAGACATAATCCTTATCTAAACATCAGTGAGTGAACTACGGAGTCAAGGTCGAGGCTCAACACGGTCCCCGCATGCAGCCCTCCCCTTCAGGGCAGGGACTGAGGGCAGCTGGGACCAGAAGGAGAGTGTAATGGATGGTCTTCGAGAGCTGGGTGGGATAGTACCACTGGACGGCAAAGATGGACCCGGTGTTTCTGGCAGTCCTACTGGACGCCAGCCAGCCGAGGGCAGCCACAAATATTGCATGCCTTCCCCCCACCCCCTGTCCCTGCCCTAGGAATGTTTTCTTTCTATTCCAGATAAATATGAAATTGGTGGTTCTTGTTTCCAGAGCTAGAATATGGCAGGCGGTGGGAGTAGTAATTCTTAGTAACTTGTGGGAATCTTTTTGGATGTTTTAATCTGGTACTTGAAGCTAGGGAACGCGGGCTGAGCTCAGTTGGAAAAAGGATTATGCAGTTAGAACTAACTTTGAAGAAGCAGTATTATATGCCAAATGCTCTGCTAAGTGATTCACATGATTAGCATATTTAATCATCACGAAAAAGAGGATGTACTATTTTATCAGTCCCGTTTTCTAGGCAAAAAAAAAAAAAAAAAAATCCAAAACATTAGTTAATTTAAGCAACCTGCTGAGCTTGGATGCAAAATGACACTTATTCTTATTCTCCTGTGTTATGTAAGCTCCCCCGCGGAACCCGCCCGGTTTCAAGCAAAGTGCTGGGCTTGGGTGAGCTTGATCTGCTGGGGTGTGGAATGGACGCAGAAGGAAATGGAAAGAGAAAGACATTTAGACGTGATCAAATCAAGATCTTACTTTGGAATTTGTATTTATGATACCACAGAAAACTATGATACTGATTCAGTATTTATAGGGTTTTTGGTAAGACATACAGTCCATTTACTTAACTTTTCCTCTCTTGGTATCCATGATTGTTAATCCCACACGTTGTATGTACTTAAATGGTCTCATCCCTGTCTCCATGGGAATGGATGGGGAAAGTCTATTTATAGCAGCAAAGTCCTATCGGGCCACAGGATGAATCCCATCATAACTCTTGAAGATTTGGGTTCAGATGAGCGTGGGCTTGCAGACACATGTGAGCAGACTTGTGAAGAACAAATTCATGGTATTTTTAGTTGACTTTGGTGAATGCTTTTGAGTGTTGACGGTGTCACCATGCATTGTGATGCCCCAGAAGGTGAAGGTATTTAGGAATCGATGCCCGCCTTCATGGGGCTCTCACACCCAGCTTGGAAAACACTCATGAATCAGCTATCATGGTGCAACGTGATAAATCCTGTCTTAAGACCTTGTTGTATAAAGTGCCAAAGAAATGATGAAAAAGCAGCTTTGGGGGTCTCTCCATCTACGACAGCTTGCCTTACAGGTTAATGTTCACAACTTGCTTGGTGCTCTTTTGAGTTCAGACTCACCATGAAATGATGGAAGACTTAGAAGGTTAGTTTTGAAACGAGGCATGAAAATGATTGTGTCCTTTGATAGAGGAAGGCACAGAATTCTGACTCCATCTACTTACCAAAATGTTGAGGGTAGAAAGCAGTAATAAAATGCTTCTATCATTGGTCCTTTGGCAATAAATGCTCATCTCCCAAAGGCTTCCTGCAAAAAACATAGGCCAGTAGCCATTATGGAACAAGGGGCAAGCAGTTGGGGGAAAAAAAAAAATCAAATCCATCTAAATAAAGAACACTTTTAGGGAAGACATCTTCAGGCAGAATAATTTAATTTTATGGCTGGAGACAGCTGAAGAAAACATCTCGATTAGCTCTGTCACTTTATAGATGAGGAAACTGAGGCCTAGTGCTAAAATATATATATATATATATATGATTTTTTTCAAATAGTCTACATCTAATTAATGGCAGATGTGGGACCAGAGCCCTCAGAAGACAGGTACGCAGGGGAGTGAGTAGCTCACCTGTGAACTCTGGAGTCAGATGGTGTGGGCTCCAGTCCCATCTCCACCACAGACTCGCTGGGTTATCTTAGGTAAGTTATTTAAACACTCTGACTTTCAATGTCTTCATCTGTAAAATGGGAATAATACTGTAGTATTCCTCATATATAAAGTGAAAGAATATATGCAAAACAGTAATTAAGATGAACTAATGCATATTGATATTAATACATAATAATTAATAATGCATATCAATCAGGGCCTTAAAAGGAGCTTGATAATTGTTAATTATTAGGATTCATGTGTCCCATTTCTACATTAGTATTCTTCCTGCCACAACAGCAAAAATGGGGCCTTGTTCATTTTTGTTCCTTTGACACAGAAAGAAATCTGAGTTTCAGATCTGTATGCTTGGACAGTGTTCCTATTCCTCCTTATATCTTTTTTTTTCAGGGCCAAGGAGATTAAGATCAAGTTGGGAATTCTCCTCCAGAAGCCAGACTCAGCTGTTGACCTTGTCATTCCATACAATGAGAAGCCAGAAAAACCAGCCAAGACCCAGAAGTGAGTCATGAGCATGGATTCCGCTCCTTTTCCCCCAGACGATGGCTGCTTCTCAGATGTATAGCACCATCCCTCACCTGGAGAGCTCTCCACTCTCCGTTACTCATTGACGATCATAAGATCTCTCAGATACCTGGTCTGTAAATAAGCATTTTTCTACTCTCCTATGTCAGGAACATAACAAGCAATACCATCAGGTCACTTAACAATAAAGAGAAGGCCCTGCCTTGGGACCCTGTTTGAGAGAAAGCATACCTTATAAAATGGCAACAGCATTTAAATAACTCCCCAGCCACTCACCACACAGAGGCATGACAGAAAAAATACCTGATCACCCGCTGCCTGGGGTTCAGGTAACCGCTCCTGACCTGGTTCCTTAAGTTCCCTGGATGCTTGGGGCGCCTGGGTGGCTCAGTTGTTAAGCATCTGCCTTTGGCTCAGGCTTAGGTCATGATCCCAGGGTCCTGGGATCGAGACCCACATCAACTCCCTTCTAGGCAAGAAGCCCGCTTCTCCCTCTCCCACTACCCCTGCTTGTGTTCCTGCTCTGGCTATCTCTCTCTGTCAAAATAAATAAATAAATACATATCTTAAAAAAAAAAAAAAATCACTGGACGCTCATCTGCTGAGAAAGGACCCAAGGCTGCCTCCTGGGTGGGAAGCTAGAAATGGAAACATTTCCCTCTGGAAGATGCTACGACCGAGGCAGGCAATTTAAGCCGAATAGCTTCTTCTCCAAATATGATTCCTTCAGAGGAACAGAAGACTGTTCCTTGACAGAGGAATTAATTCTTGCCTGGCCAATTCTATGTAATGTATATGGATCATTGTTAACCCCAATCTATAAATTAGTATTCCTGACTGGACTTCCATAGTCCTCTCTCCCTTCTCCCTCACCTTCCCACACGTACTTCCACCAATTTAGGCAAGGGGTGAGAGTATGTAGAGTTAAGCTGTATGGCATGGGGTGCAGCTCCCCAATGGCATGGACTCCGCCATGACGTGGTAACTCTACCCTGAGCACGCACTTGGCTTCCCATCTTCCCCCCAGCCACGCAGCCAGTCCCCCCCCCTCATGCCCTCCATCTTCCCCTTCAAACAGCTTCATGGGCCTGAAAATCAAGAAAGGAGAGCAGGAAGGAGGAAAGCCAAATGTGCTCGCATTCCTCTGTTCTGCTATTGGAAAGCTTCGAGGAGATGGCGGAAGGGTGGTAAAAGCACAGGAATCCCTTTTAATCTCCGTTTCTTTTTAAATTTGACATCTGTATAAACTGGTCAATCTTCTCTTGGTCCAGATGACCTTCAACTTAATATAGCTGGATTGGTTGGGAGATAAAAAGACGGGTTCCTCTTTTTAAATCTTTTTCCATCAACCTAAGTGGATGGTTCCATTCCCCTCGTCTTACTTCAAAGTGATCCCCAACCGGAAGTGAGGCATAATTGAGTTTGGTGCATTTAGAAAGGGGAAGCTAATTCAGTGGGGAGTGGCAGGCACCAGGCACTGGAGGGGCATAAGAACCACATTTTGCAACAGCAACAGATCAAAAAAATCTATTTTGAAGTAAACAATGGGGTGGTTATGGATCTGTAGGAATTCACTTTAAAAAGGATGGCTCTACCTTTCCTGCTTTGATTCTCTGCTTTAAGGTTCCACACAGACACTTGAACTATTTGGCTTAAAAGGGATTCGGTCAGAAGCAGTTTGGAAGGAAAGCTGGGGTTGATATTTATTGGATATTTTTTTTCTCTTATCTTCTATTTCTTTTTTCTTCCAGGAGTTTGAATTATTGGGGGTGGGGGGCCTGCCTGTCTCTACTGCACTTGTCAGTGACTACTACAAGGCTTTCCCACCTTCTTCTAAGCCCCTAAACCCGTTCCACCTCCTGGATTTGGCAAGTATCCGAGCCCTTTAACTAACAGAAAAGACTGTTTTCTGCATGAGCTCAATCAATCTCTCTTCTCCCCCGCTTAAAACTTCTCTGTATTTTTGTACCCGTGTTCTTCTCTCAGAGAAGAAAATAAACCTTCTCCAGACTGAAGGTATTTTTAACCCTCTCATCTTTAAAAAAAAAAAAAAAAAAAAGCAGTCCCTTTAAAAAAAAAAAAAAGCATTCTCTGGGATGCCTGGGTGGCTCATTCGGTGAAATGTCCAACTCTTATTTTTGGCTCAGGTCATGATTTCAGGGTGGTGAGATCAAGCCCTGTGTCAGGCTCTGTGTCAGGCTCTATGCAAGGCCTGGAGCTTGCCTGAGATTCTCTCCCTCCCTCCCCCTCGACCCCTCTAGCCCCCCTCTCAAAAAAGGCATTTTCTGTTTTTTTTAATGTTTTTATTTTTCTCATTAGAAAAAGAGAAATCTAAAAAAAAAAAAAAAAACAAAAACAAAAAAACAGGAAAGAGTTGCCTAAATTCCTACCACCCGTAGCCAGTGTCTGTGTTCTTAATTGCTCTTCTCCCTCTGGGACCATGTTCCGTTCCGACAACGAACTCTCTCAGCCCCCTCCTTCCTACTCCTTCCCCTTTCTCTTGTGTTCATCAGGCAGTTCTAGAAGCAGGATGTGTCCATCCAGAAGAAGCTGTAAGACAACCAAAGCATCTATTTGGGGTCTTAGAGATGGCAATCTAGGAGACACAGAGTCGACTGCAATCGAAGATGTGTTCCCAAGAGCCAGCGTGAAGTGCAGGCTTATAAAGGCGAACCACAAGGTTATGTAACTTGCTTTGGAGGACTTGTGACTGACCCTGGCAGACCTCTAACTATCTAATGCAGGACGGTCTGCTCAGCTAGCAGGTGTTACATGATCTCTGTCTCAGTCTGGAGCAGTAGGACGTGCGACCAACAAGACGAGTTTGGAGAAGAGTCCTGCTTCCTCAACGTCCGCTTGACTCTATTCTTGACTCTACTCTCAGCCACTCTTGCTTGGTTTTGAATCTCCTTTCACAAAAGCCATTGCTTCCAGGATCTTCTATTCACTCTTGCTTATCTGGTTTAAAACTTATCATCCAAAGGAACCCTCTCTACAGGTGTGCCTTTTCCCCTTTGCCAGAGTTTGCTCAACAGTTGGCCTCCTGAAAACTCTCTTCCTTCACGTCTAACCCTGCCTTCTCTCTCTCTAAGGACTCCCACTTTTGCCCACCCTCTCTGTATGTAAGCATTCCCTAAGGCTATGCTCTAGGTCCTCATCATGAGTAATAAACAAATCAGTACACCACATAAATTTAGTTTGCAATAACTGTTATCATGGCTTGTCATAGAACCAATTGGGAAATGCCCAGGAGCTGATACAGATATTCCGATGGTTTATTTAATATTCTAGATGTTCCTTTTCCCTCTGGCCTATGGCACTATTTTTTTTCTTTTTAAACATTTTACTTATTTGAGAGAGAGAGAGAGAGAGAAGGAGAAAAGCACAAGCAGGGGGAGCAGGAGAGGGAGAAGCAGGCTTCCCACTGAGCAGGGAGCCCGATGGGGGCTCAATCCCAGGACCCTGGAATTATGATCTGAGCCAAAGGCAGGTATCTAACCAACTGAGCCACCCAGGCACCCCTGCCGCTATTTTTTTAAAATTTAATTTATTTATTTGACAGAGACACACAGAGAGAGAGAACACAAGCAGGGGGAGTCGGAGGGGGAGAAGCAGACTTCCCGCCAAGCAGGGAGCCAGACGCAGGGCTCGATCCCAGGACCCTGGGATCATGACCTGAGCCAAAGGCAGATGCTTAACTGATTGAGCCACCCAGGCGCCCCGCCACTAATTTTTAACCACATTCTGTTGGTGGCGTTTTACCACTTTATAACTCTAGGATGACCTCCACGTATTAGCAGGACCCCACCTTGTAGAGGAGAAGAGTTCCCAATTGTTCCCGCACCCTTGCTCTCACTGGGTGGACTGCTGTCTGAGCATCACTGCCAGGAATACAGCTGGATGTACAATGTCTGGCCACAGAGACCACAAAAAGAAGCAGGTGTTTTTCATCTGCATCCCCATCCTCAGCGCCAGGTCACTGTTGGCCGTGGGGCACGGGCTTAACAAATTTCCATGAATGGACTTGAGCAGAGTCATGACCGTATTGCCCTGTGGGGAAGGAAGGGAGAGCAGAGCAGGCATTAAGGGCCGATAAATAACTGGGATTTCATTTCCCTTGTCAAGAAGAAGAGCACGTGAGAACATTACCAGAAGTGTTTAAATGGGTGCCAGGGGCCGTGTAGATTTAAAATAGAACAAGGAAAGGAAACCACTGGTGTTGCAAGAGGTTAAAAACTTCCCCATGGTTACAGCTTAGGAAGCGTCAGGAGTTGCCCGCAGTTGGAGTTAATGGGTTGCGGGGCTGCCATTTTCGAAATGAAACTTTCGGGTCATTTATGGCTTTCATCAACCAGACTAACTATGGGCCCATGGAACCGTCGTGAATGTTTGCATTCCACGCATGCTTAGTGCATGATTAGTGCTGCAGGTGAGGCGTGGGCCAGGTGGAACAGGCGACATTCTCCATGAGGGACAAACTCTACCTTGAGGCAGTGAGTACGTTGTGGCCACGTAAGAGATTCAAAAGTGCACAGGTAAGAGTATAGTAAAGAGAGAGAAAACTTCCATCGAGGTGGCCACTTCCTGGACCAGTTGGCATTTACACTGGGCATTATAAAACACACAGTTAATCATCTCTGTAAATGTTTATTTTGCCTTTCATGCGAACTGGCTTCCTCTGCCTCCCCCCCCCCCCCCCCACACAGACTCCGTGCCCACTCTCTGTGGTCACCAATGACCTTGCAAACCAGGGCACTTATTGGCCATTTAGATCTGCATCTATCTTGTTTCCAAAGAAGTCAGACTTAATGAGGGCTGGCAAATTCTGAGAATCAGGACAGGATGAACCTCTGCTCCCTCCTAGGCTGGTGATCAGAACACTGGGCTTTATGCAGTGGGGCACGCGTCCTGCTCCACTGTGTCCTTGAATCAATTTGGACTAATTTAACCCCCAGGCAGGCTCAGCACATGTCCTTTTCAGGAATTTAATCTCGGCTTTGATGTACTGCTGCTATTGATCATTAGTCTGGTTCTAACAAGACTGTTTGGGACAAATTGGGTCTGGTAGCACGCTTTAGTGGGGTGCACCTGCTTATGTCATTTCTTCTTCCTGTGCTCCTCTGTATTAACCAGAGGAAAAGAGGGGGAAGGTAGGTGATCTCATTTTATGAGAATATTTATAAAATCAGAAAACGATTCAGAGAATGAGCCCGGCCTTCCCCCTTTCTCTGCTTCTTTTGTCCAACTATTTACTGTCCTGCTATTTCTGTCAACAATCAATAAAACCGTGGCGCATGTCTAGCAGAGCGTTGAACCCCCTGTAGTGAAGAAATTAAGATGTGTGAGTTCTAACGCTAAGAATGTAGGTATGAAATAATATACACATAGGAAGAGTTATAAAGACGAACCAAAAGGAGGTATGACCTCTAGAAAAACAAGTCCTTTTCTGGTTAGAAATAAAATGAGACAGAAGAATTCTTGCAATCCTTTCCTCATGTCATTTCTCTTTCCTGTGCTCCTTTGTACTAACCAGAAGAAAATGGGGTGGGGAGGGAGGGTCGTTCACTTATTAAAAATAAATTTCCGAGGAATTGGTGTGGTGCTCTTAATCGATGACACCTGTGTTTGTAGCCAGGAAAATGGAAACCATGTGAGGTTTTGTTTTTTTTTTCACCGTGTTTAATCTTCAAATAGTAAAATCGTAAAGCTTTATGGAAAGTCAAATAATTAAGACTCCAAATCTGTACATATTCTGCAATGAAGAACACAGAAGTGACGGCTATATTCACAGCACTTTAGCCAAAAAAAGCTACTGCCATCTTGGACTCCTTACATAAATAAAGTGATGCAATATTTAAGCCAGGGCAGCACAATAAAAAGTAGAACTAGCAATTGTCTCGTCAACCTCAGCTGCTAATCTGAATGCTTAAAACCCCAAGATTTTTTTTTTTTTTTAAGACAAGCAGGAATGTTCCTGTGCTGTCTGAAGAGTAGATTAAAACAAAAACAAAAACAAAAACAAAAAACGAAGTGCTAAGGAAGTTCCAACTTAGGAAGAATACCTTCATTGGCCTTAATATTCCATTTTTTAAAAATTTATTATTTGACAGAGAGAGACACAGCGAGAGGAAACACAAGCAGGGGAAGTGGGAGAGGGAGAAGCAGGCTTCCTGCTGAGCAGAGAGCCCAATGCAGGGCTGATCCCAGGACCCTGGGATCATGACCTGAGCCAAAGTCAGATGCTTAATGATTGAGCTACTCACTCACCGGGCCCTAATATTCTAATGCCTGCCTTGTTAGTCTCTTTTGATTTGACAAGGAAGAACTCACATGACAATGCAGGAGTTGGAGGAGGGGAGCCCCAGGAGGGCAGAGTCAGCCATTTTTCCCAGACAACAGCAGTCTGCCTTGACACAGTCCTGCTGTGAGAGAAGAGCTGGTGGTTTTAACGAGATAACTGCGGGGTTTCTGCATAGATAAATGTTAAAATAAAAACAGCCTAAGGGGAATTATGTGTTGGCTATTACCTTCTCCTTTTGAGTCAGCATCTAAAGCATTTATGTACAACATTCTCATTCATGATGTATAACCAATTTTCTTCTCAGAGAAAATATTTTAAGAATTATTCTTCTATCCTAACTGGGCAGGAAAAATGCATCCTGATTTTTAAAAATGTAGACATACGGTGATCACTTTTCCACCATGAGGCAGCATCCCCACATTTCATCTTCCGCCAGCTTTAACAATGGCAATGGGATACAGATGTGGAATCAAATGCCCTTTGCTGATTAAATTGGGCAGCTAAAGGGGAGCACTGGTGAGGCGCAGAATGTGAGTTCAATCCCTATAATGGGGCCACTGGATTTCATTCCGTTACATTTGAGAAAAAAGGTCACAATTGGAGATACTGTCATGGAATATACAAGAATGCCAAGACACAGCTTCATGACAAATAGACTTTGCTTCTAAAAAGAGAGAGACCTAAACAGATTGCGCAAAAGGAGATGAAAATACACCTCTTAGGTTGCCGGGGGGGGTTAAGTGTCTGCCTTTGGCTCAGGTCACAATCCCAGGAACCTTGGGATAGGGGTCCCTGCTCAGTTGGAAGCCTGCTTCTCCCACTCCCTTTGCCTTTCCCCTCCACTCATGCTCTTGCTCTCTTGCTCTCTCTCCCAAACAAATAAAAGTCTCAAACAAGGAAGGAAGGAAGGAAAAAAATACACAATATCCATGTGTGAAAGCAAACCCAGCCCATCAAACTTGATTTATTAGAAAGAAAATAACAAACTCCCTTGTCCTGAGGATGGGTCATTGGGTGTATCATTTCTGAGAAAAACAGGTCCAAGACATCGTCAGTGAATGGTTAATTCCCTTCTTCTCATGGCTGTTGCCTTTTTCTTTCCCCTAATTCTTGATTTAGACCTACCTTGGATGAGGCCCTGCAGTGGCGTGACTGCCTGGACAAGCTCCTGCAGAACAACTGTGAGTTGGAATTGTCTTTTATAAAAGCTCAGGGCAGGGACAGAGGCAAAATGTTGCCTTTGTACGGTCTGTGTCCTTCTTCTCCAATTCTGACATTTCTTCCATTTTTCAAAGTGGTCTCACAAGGTAAGGATGCCAAGGGAGTATGGTTATCTAGCTCATAAGAAGAGGAAGGTCTACTGCATTGGAAGAGAATGTGAAAATAAAATGTCCTGAGGACTCGGGATTGCATGTTGTTTTCCCATCATCCTGCTTACCCACGTGGCTTGGCACATGTGCTTCTTAATGTTTTCATCAGGAAAAGAGAGATACTGCCTTTTCCAGCTTAGTGTCATAATGACTTGACAAGGATTGGCTAGAGTAGTGTGCAGACCACTGGATTAGGAAGCACAGGTTGGATAGTATGTCTCAATGAAAGCTGCTATTAACTGTTTTTCTGGCCCAACGTGGGTTATTCTCTCCCCAGACCTTGTTTCCTCTTCTGGTGCTTGCTGGTTGGATGTTTATTCAAGACATGACCAAAGTGCTATTAAGAACCCACTTCCAGGCTAATACCAATATACCTGAGCACTACTTGTCTTTCCCCTAATGCAAATTCTTACCCATTCCCAAGGCCAACAGATTCATTTTCAAGTTTCCAATGTTTAAGCTGCTCCATAATACTTAGATGGCTGGTCTGCAGTCACACTGAAGTGTTCTCCCTCGGGAATTTCTGCATGCAGTCCCTTTGGTTGGAATACTTTGTATTCATATCTCTAGCTGTAGAAATTCTTCCTCTCCTATAAAAGCAAATCCAAACACAAAATGCCTAGTCTTATCCAGACTGATCTCCCTCTGAGCTTCCAGAGCTTCTGCCTGCACAACTTTTCTCCTGCTTAATACATGCTATGGTGTGCTTTTTCATAGGCATCTTCCTCCTATGATAAATTATAAACTCAGTGACAGCCAGGACTCAATCTTCTTTTTTTTAAAGGTTTTATTTATTTATTTAAGAGAGAGAGAGAGAGAGAGGGAGAGGGAGCACAAGCAGAAATGGAGGAGGGACAGAAGGAGAGGGAGAGGGAGACTTGGGCTCTCCGCTGAGCAAGGAGTCTTACACAGGACTTTATCCCAGGACCCTTAGATCCTGACCTGAGCCAATTACAGATGCCTAACCCCCTGAGCCACCCAGGCACCCCCAGGACTCAATCTTTTGATCTGAATAATCTCCCAATAAGAAGTACACAATATGGGGAGAGTAATTTGTTGAATAGTTAATTTTAAGAACCCATATTTCTACATCTTTACCCCAAGAATGGCATATGAAACTTTCTTATATGCTTTGCAAAAATATAGATTTTAAAAACATTTTTCACAGGAGCATCATGATCAATAGGCCCAGAGCAGAATTATATATGATTTTTTTTTTTTTTAATGACTTGGTTTTGGTAGGGAAGCTTCTGTTTACCTGAGACAGAATCATTATCTTTGGAGGCAGAACAGCCAAACCTCAACTTCGTAACTTTCTTAATTTTATCCACTTATGATTCTCTTTTTATTGCTTGTGTTAAATGGAATACCCTGCTCCAACATATGTAAAGTGTTCAGTAAATGTTTATTGGCTTAATGTGTGGATGAATGAATTCAATTTGCTTCCCAGATCCAGAAATCCCATGTGATCCACCAAGAGAAAAATATATATGTCTATCAGTTGACTTATTTCTTGTCTTACTTAATGGTTTTGGGGCCAATTGCAATCTCACAGATGATATATTGATACATTATGAATCCCAAGTATCCTGGGTGCAGCTATTTCTTGCTGTAGTCAAGAAACCCTGAGAAGTAACAGAACTATTCTCAATTTTGCAAAACCACTAAAGAGAAGGATATATATTTGTGTGCATATATACAATCCTTTTCAGGTCACACTAATCCTTCAGGCCACACATTTATATATTTCAGGCTTGTAGGAAACAGGGAGCTATTGATAGAAGAAAGACGGGGGTTGAAGTTAAGCCAGAGACAGTTAGTGTTAACACCTTAGCATTTGTTGAGGGACTGAAGTCTTTCAGGTTGCACATAGACAATGACCATGGTGTGACCTTGAGCTCTGAGATTCTCACAGTAATGTGTTCTACTTCTCAGTGTGGAAAATATGTATCACATGTGTGTGCTTGTGTAACTATCTACATATAATATTCACATTTCACTTAATCATATATATTTAAAAGTTACATATGCATATATATGTGTGTTATACAGTATGGATCTCTGTATGTGTGTGTGTCTATATAATGTCCATATAATCTTTAATACAATGTCCGTATAATCTTTTCTTTAATGTCGATATAATATAATGTCCATATAATCTTTTCTTTAAAGATTTATTTGTTTGTTTCAGAGATGGAGAGAGAGAGAAAGTCCATATAATCCCATATAATTTTAAGTTCCACATAATTATCCTTCTAAGTAATTAACATTTTTAAGACTTGGGCAATTGATTTCCCCAAGTGATAAGTGGAAAAGCATTTGATAGTCATTCAGGTCAAAAATCCTTCCTTTGAAAGGATATCTGTATATTCAAACTAGATCAAGTGAAAAAGAGAGTTTCTGATATGAATAGAGAGATCTCATGGAAACACAAGAGAGGCACGTCCTCGGAAAGGGGACATCATTAGTAAAAAGACAACCTCTCCCTCTCCAAGTATAGTCCTCCGCTCTTACTATCTCTCTGTCTCTCTCTTCCTTCTTATTTTTCCATTTCCCCTTCTGCCCCTGCTTCTCTCTCTGACTCCCCTTCTTGCTCTGTGTCTCCCTATTGACACATTGTCTTTGATCCCTGCTTCTCACTGTCTACCTGTCCCTACAGAAGGACTAATGGAATGATTGTCACACTCAAATAATTCCACCCTGGCACCATCAACCTTCAGAAGCAACATTTGACCTATTCTTCCAAAAACCAGCTATCATGCCTTGTGAATATTATTTAAGCCACATTTAAGCAACTCGGTTCTCATGAGATGTTTTTGTTTGACTCTACTAAAACTAATAGTCTATAGGGAGAAATCTCTAACATTAGCTGTGATTGATGCAAAATACGTAGCAAAGAAATACACATTTGAGAAATCCATGCATTTGAAATGTCAGTCTCTTCTCACATGTTTGATTGGATAAATGAAACCATTTAAACATGGCACCTCCATTGTTTATAAAGAACATTTGGCATTCTGTTCCACTAATATAGGATATTCACTCACAATTGATATAGTTCCCAAGTATTCCTTAAATCCACATTTTTCTTGAGTGGAAATGAAATCAATTGGTACCTAACCTCTTAAAAATAAAACAGTTAAGGTGTTACTCAATCTTTTCTTCTCCAACTAACAAGATTTCTCTTACTTTTCCTCATTTAAAAAATCATTTTTAATCCTCCAGTGTATTTGACTCTGTTTTGAAAGTATGTCAGTTTCTTACACGTTTTGTATTCAGTTCTGTAGTTGACGCTATCTGTTTTCATTAGGTCCATGGGACAAATAACCAGTGTGTTGTTCATTAAACACAAAAACAGATTGCACATGGGAGCTTAAATAAGACGGTGACATTAAATTTCTCCATGTGACTATCTTTAAGAGCAGAAGAGGAATGAAACACAATCTAATAGAAGAAAGATTTTATGTGAATTCTTTTTTTCCCAGGAGCTCCAAAAGGTCAGCATATTTCCTGAGATACCCTTGAGATATGAGCTCCTCCATGGGGAATGGAATTGCCTGAATCTAGCCTTCTTTCCACACCCTTCCCCCTTCTCCCATCTTCACATTCACCTCTTGCTTCTCTCCCTCTGGTTTCCAATATTCTCCCTTCCCTTTTCTGGCTCATCTATGCCCTTGGCTTACTGTCAGTGGCAAATTTCTTTAAAGCAATAATAATAATAATAATAATAATAATAATAATATAAGCAAGAGCTTCCTTGTATTATTCACCGTGTACCAGGCACTGTCCAAAGCACTTGCATATATTATTTATTCATTTTTTAAAATATTTTACTTATTTATTTGACAGACATAGATCACAAATATGCAGAGAGGCAGGTAGAGAGAGAGGGGGAAGTAGGCTTTCTGCCGAGCAGAGAGCCCAATGTGGGGCTCAATCCCAGGATCCTGAGATCATGACCTGAGCTGAAGGCAGAGGCTTAACCCACCCAGGTGCCCCTATATTGGTTTATTTAATGAGTGTAAATAATTTTACTTAGGTACAATAACAATTTCTATTTTTCAGAAAAGCAAACGGAGGTTAGGTAACTTTCTTAGGAAACAAAACATTAGAGTGTTAGCAGAAAAATTACTTTTCTTCTAAGTTTGTGTTCTTCAGTTCTGTGATTTGGAAACAAATGCTTCCCTTAATGGTCTTTATTCAGTTCAGCACAAATCTATTCAATATTAAGCACAAGGGTGCCAGGTGGTTTGGTTGGTTAAGCATCCAACTTTTGATTTCAGTTCAGGTCATGATCTCAGGGTCATGAACCCCATGTTGGGCTCCATGCTGAGTGTGGAGCCTATTGGAGATTCTGTCTCTCTTGCTCCCTCTCCCCTTCTCGTGGCCCTCCTCAACCCATTCACACACTCTCTCTCTCTCTCTCTCTCAAAAAAAAAAAAAAAAATTAGGACAGGTTTAGACTAGGAAGTGGAATATGAAAGAGAAGCAAAAGTAAATGAAACTCAAACCTTGAACTTAAAGAATTGACAGCCTCTTGGAGAAGACTAGCATGTAAGCGACAGTCCCAACAAAAGAACAAAGTGAGCTTTTCCCTCATCATAATAAAAAATCTTCAAGAGCAAGTAGGAGGGTAGTATCCTCCCATATGAGGTAACATTTGAGTTGGGTTTTAGATGGTGATAAAGATGAATTTTAAATTGGGCATGAATAACAATGATGAAATCCAGTCCTTACTGAGCCAGCTATCATGCTACATGTTCAACACCATTTAAGAGCTTTACATGAACTACCAAATCCTTACAACCTTCTCAGGTGGGTTCCATGATTATACCTGTTCAACAGAAGAGGCAGCGGAGGCTCAGAAAGGTCAGGACACTTGCCCAAATTACCGTGGTTATGTGATGTGCCAAGATCCACCCCACGCAGCCTTGACTCCAGACCCCATGCTCTGAACCAATAAGCTATGCAATGGAACCTATCAGCTAGCCACACATTAAATTTCACCATCTTTCCTCTAGGAGAAGAGATTTATTCTAATCTCGTTTTCAGTATTTTTATTATACCAAACCGACATGGCTTTGTCTAACACTCCTTTTATTTTATTTTCATAGGAAAATATAGCTGACTTCATGCTGTTCTTGCACAGGGCTGCTGCACTATTTTGCTTGGATGTCCAAAGGGACACCATTCATGAGGGCCGGCTCTGGGACTATAATGTGGGTCACAACCCAGATAACTCCCACAAGACCCAAGGTCAGGTGGGCTTCCTCTGCTGCCTCAGCAATAGATACCTGGAGAAGTGTGTTGACAAGTATCCCGAGGCTGTGTGCAGGCTCGCCAAGGAGCAGCGTGGGGTTTTGCAGGAATGCATGCTGGGGGATTGACTGGGGTGTGAGGTGGACTGGCAGTGGTGTGGCCCAGAGAAGATGTGTGTGTTCTTTGCAGAATAGAGACATTCCTCCTAAGGTCAGTTTGGCTCTGACCCAAGAGCACTTCCTCAGAGGTTATGGGAATTGAACAGAGAGTATTGGGGAATAGGCCAATAGAAACCCAGAGGCTAAGGAGGAGAAGCTATCTGGAGAGTGACTTGTGGGTCCTATTAAGGGGCCATTCAGAGAACTCTCAAAAGCCAGTTGAGAGAAAGAATAGCTTTAAGGATCTCCTAAACCAATAGAGCAGAAAGCCATTTTATGAATCTCCGTTCAGAGTGAGTGCATTGATAAAAAGCCTTGAAATAATACTGCGGAATTCAAGGAGTGATAGAGCCAGTACCTAGGAAATGGACTTACTTCACTGGAAAGTTATTTTCCAAGCTGCCCCCACCCCAGATGCCTGGTAAATGTTAACATTGTTCTGGAGTCCTGGCATGTGTTCTCAGGTCACATAAATAACAATGCTTGGGAGGACTGGGATTTTATCTATACCTTTAGCTGTGGAATGGGTGATTCAGAATGCCTGATGGGTTGTGGGGCCATGGGCCGGATGAGAATAAATTGGCCACAGACTTATTCTGCGAAGTTATAGTTTCCTCAGTGGTCTTGCGTGGGTGCTCATAAGACTTCATTCCTGCTGTCATTTCCAGGCGGCAAAAAGTTCCTGGGAATCTTTCCATTTCTACAGAGACTATCCACCACCTTTTGTTTAAGAAACAATGAAAACTTTAACCATGACAGAGATCTAGGCCTTCTTTCAGCATATATGTCACTACAACAAACGCTGCTAAAAATACAGTAAAATCCTTAGTTAAATTTGTATATACATATATATATATAGTTAAAAATACAGTAAAATCCTTAGTTAAATTTGTATATACATATATATATAGTTAAAAATACAGTAAAATCCTTAGTTAAATTTGTATATACATATATATATAGTTAAAAATACAGTAAAATCCTTAGTTAAATTTGTATATACAAATTTAACTAAGGATTTTACTGTATTTTTAGCAGCGTTTGTTGTAATTTAGTTATATATATAGTTATATATATAATTTAGTTATATATATAATTTATATATATAATTTGTTATATATATATATATATATGCAGGGAGAGAGGGAAAACACACCTGATTTTATCCAGGCACACGTAATCGAACAGTTTTGTAGTAATTCTGCTAGGTAGGTTTCTAAGAGAAAATTGTTTATCATATATATCATTGCCCCCAGATGTATTTTTAGATGTTGATCAATTGAAAAAAAAAAAAAAACTTGGATTTTTTTGTTGTTGTTTTGTGTTTTGTTTTGTTTTGTTTTGTTTTGTTTTTTAGGTGAAGTACAAAAAGAGGGCATTAAAATGCAAGTATTTTGTTTGGAGCCAAAAATTGCTGGCAACTCTAATCCAAGTTAATTATCACCTACCATCCTGTTTCTTTAGAATTTAATGTGGTTGCAGGGGACTATGAGGGGCATGCAGACTAAACCTATACTGAGGTAAATTAGAAAAAAAAAAAAAGAAGAAGAAGAAGAAGAAGACAGCCAGAAATGCTGGTTTAATCATTACACATGCTGTATGCAGGCCAGATGGAATCCATGCATCCAGTGAAGATGAATGAGTGGAAGCTGAGAGTCTGTAAGAAGCAGTACGGAGAGGTGGTCAAGGGAGAGGTCGGTTGACCGAAATGAGACCAAAGGAAATGAATTCAGTTCATGCACGTGTTCCCCAAAGAGAATGAATGGCGAGTAAGTCTCTCCTGATGGGGAGTGAGTTAGAGCGACACTGGACCCTGATATGTCCTTACGGAGGACGGTCGTCCTGCTTCTGCCCTGGGAGACAAAGTGATCTGGAGAGCTGGCCAGTGGTTGTGACATTCTTTGCAAAACTAGAGTTCTTCTCCTCTCCCTTCAGAAATCTAGTTTTCCTAGATACGGACATGGGTTGTCTCTACAGCTAGGCGTTTGTTGGACTTTGGGTTTAAAAAATATATATAATATATATACATAGGAGCTCCTGGGTGGCTCAGTCATTAAGTGTCTATCTTCTGTTCAGGTCATGATCCTGGGGTCCTGGAATCGAGTCCAGCATGGGGCTCCCTGTTCAGCAGGAAGCCTGCTTCTCCCTTTCCCACTCACCCTGCTTGTGTTCCCTCTCTGTCAAATAAATAAATAAAATCATATATATATATATATATATATATATATATATACCTAGATTTAAAAACAAGGAAAATATTGAACCTACAGAGTGATCTTTCCTTCATTCCTCTCCAGTGCCTTCCTAGACCTTTACCTTGCCTTCTACTCATCTCTCACTGTGGAGGTTAAGAAAGAAAAAGTAATGCAAAGATCGGACCCAAGAACCCCTAATATACATACTTGTTTATGTATGTATGTATCACATGTATGTAAACATTTTAAAGTAAGCTGAAGTCTGCAGGAACCACCGCACACTGAAAACACAATCACAGTAATTGTAATTATATTAAACTTAGTATGTTTTAAATACTGACCTATGACCGGTGGGCAGAGTGAACTGTTTGTCTCATGGCAACTTCACTGGGTCCTTTCCCACACATCCTCACATCTCAAACTAAATAGCCCTTTCATGGGGCCTTCCCTAAAATCAAAACGATCTTAAGAGCCTTCTGTCACTCTGTGACTCTCTTTAATATGGCTTTTACTTAGTCGTGTCAATGTTTTATGTGTTTCTTCATTTTCTTTCTATTTTCCCAACATCCATAAGCTTCATTAGGTGGGGAACCATGATGACTTGACTTACCATGCTGACTTATCATAGTGCCCGGAACATATCTGCTCAAATATCATCTGTATAAAAAAAAAAAAAAGATTATAAGTCATTTGCGTGTGATAATCAACATTGGTGTTATGCTGCCAGACCAAGTTTCAAATGCATTTTTTTTCTTTGTGCTAATTGATAAGTATCTGGGTGGTATTGACGTTCATAGTATGCCTTGATGCTGTGCACAGGTAAGCCTTCATCACCAGATACAGACTGCCTGGATTTGAATCCCGGCACTGCCACTTACCAGCTGGTTAACTACGAGCAAGTCACTTGATTTCTCTTATCTCATTTGTGAAATAGGACATTAATAGCACCTGTCTTTTACATTTATGGGACTAAATGAGCTAACACTTGTTCTTATGTAAGTGATGGAAATACGTGATAAATGAGCCAAGTCTCTACAGCAGCATACAGTGTTCATAAACAAGCAGCAAATGTGTAATAAGTGTATAATATGTTTTTGGTAAATTTATAATACATGTATTATATATGTAGTATGTATGCATTTATCCATCCAACCAACCTTTCCCCTTGCTAGATGGACTTGCCAGCTTCAAAAGTTTCCTGAAGTCTGAATTCAGTGAGGAGAACCTTGAGTTCTGGCTTGCCTGTGAGGACTATAAGAAGATCAAGTCCCCTGCCAAGATGGCTGAGAAGGCAAAGAAAATTTATGAAGAATTCATCCAAACGGAGGCTCCTAAAGAGGTAGGTCTTGATGGGTGGTAGGTGGGTGAGTGCGGCCACTGTTCTCTGAGCTGGGCAGCAGAGAGGATGGAAACCATACTCCTGGCACGTCGTGAGCAGTCAGCAAATAGCTGTGAGGTGAATGGACGTGGACACCCCGATCCCAGGCCTCCCTCCATGTGTGACTTCAGACAGGTCCCTAATTAAGGTCCTCCCGTCCTCAGTCTCCTTCGCTGGAAACATCTCACATACATGCATGTTTGTGTACCTAGAGCATGTTTAAAACGGAGCTGTCATGACTTTAAAAATTCTCCAAGTCTTGTATTTTGACTGAAAAATTTACCAGTTCATGTTGATGAGTCACAGATGGACCCATGTAACACACTCACACAGGCAAGTAGCAACCTCGATTTCCTGTCTCTGAATATTCACCTCAGGCTTTTCACAGCAGGAACTGGTGGAGAAACACAGTGGCAAGAACCAGAACTAAGATTTTGAAGAGAAACGGCCACACATAGTTCAATATGCAGATGATTTGTACATTGCAAATTGTCATTTGATCATATCTAAAAGTAAGGCAAGAATACGTTCCTGGCTCAGTGAACAGAGGCATGTTTATTGGAATGATTCATTAGAGGAAGCCTCTGAGTAGAAAAGTAATAGAAAAATAGCAGTTATTAACAGCCGGATACAATGTGTTGGGAGTTTTAAACACATCCCTTCTTTTTTTTTTTTTTTTAAAGACTTATTTATTTATTTGAGAGACATACAGAGAGAGAGAGAGAGAGAGAGAGAGAGAGGCAGAGGGAGAGGGAGAGAGGACCTTAAGCAGACTCCCTACTGAGTGTGGAGCCTGACCTTGGGCTCCATCTCATGACCCTGACATCACGACCTGAGCCAAAACCAAGAGTTGGTTGATGAACGAACTGAGCCACCCAAGTCCCCCTTCTTTTAAACATTAAGATTGGGAAAGAGCTTTAAACTTCTCTGATACTCAATCATTCTGAGTAGTATTGCCTACCTAGCTTAGTCTATACTCAGTGTAAGAGAAGGAAGAAGCATTGCTTTAGTGTGGCAGAAAGAATTACAGAGTGGGAACAGAGTGGTGCACATCACAGCCTGTCCTTCTGGAGTATTAGTGGGCATGCAACTTGACCCCATGGGGCTTGGGGTCTTCACGTGCAGAGGCAGGCCCCAGATGTCAGCTCTGAGGCTGCTCTGTATCATCTTGCCCCATCCCTGCAGAAAGCATTCCAGCCCCTCTCACCATGGAAAATCTCACCACACTCTCAACTCCTCCATCCTAGACCTTGAAGCACAGTTCATGCCCCCCGTCCAGCCCATTCTGGCCTGGAACTCCCCAATCAGGCTTCTGTCTCTGACTCTGCCTCACCAACATCCTCTGAGTCCAGATGGTTTTTCTCAGCATCAAGGACCTCTAGCAGCCCAGGAGAGACTCAGAATGTTCACCAGTGTTCCAATTCAGAACCACAGGCTGGCTTGGATTCTGTGTCTTTCTCTTCTATAGCCAGATAGCTTAAGGGTTCTTAAAGTACATGAAATGATAAAGAGTGATTTCTCTCAAATCACACAGGCACACACATGCAGGCTGTACACTGCACAAATCCAGGGGACCATTCACAGGGACCTTAATATGAATGGTGTCCCCGGGACTTGTGTGATATGTTGACACCGCACTCAGGACATAGAAGCCACAATGCCTTCCAACCCTGCAGTCTACTGGTTAAAGCCACATTGCTAAGCTTTTGAGTCCTCTCTCTACCACTGCCGACCTTGAGAAAATAGCTTAACATTCTGCTCCTCACTTGTAAGATGGAAATGTCAGTATCCGCTTCCGAGCTGTGAGGTTAAATGGGTTCACGGGCACAGAGCCTGTTAAAATAACGTTCCCAGCAAGGAGCCTGCACAGACGAAGCACTCAATAAACATTAGCTGCTATTCTTGCTGCTATTCTGTCAAAAGCATCGTTGCCTGGTTTGTTTCAGGAGAGACCAATCCTTGCTCCTCCAGAGCCATGCACAAGGTCCTGGGCCCTGGCCAGCATTCCTTTCTCCTCTTCGCTCTCTCCACCAGGCGTGAAACCTGGTGGAAAGCAAGGAAGGTTGAGGGATGAGGCATTAGGACACCTGGATTTGAATTCTGAGTCTTGGATACAATTTACACGTCTTAGCTCGGTGACCTTGAGAAAGTCACTGAAGCCGTGTGTGTGTGTGTGTGTGTGTGCATATATATGTATGTGTCTGTGTGTGTGTGTGTGTGTGTGTGTGTATATATATATATATATATATATATACATATATATATATCCATTTGTAGGGTTCTCATGAGGATTTGATGCGGTGTGCACATACTAGCTGCCGGTGGAGGGTCTGACCCCCGGCGGTGCCTAACACTGCTTGTGTCTCCATCTGATTCCTGCATGTAGGGGAGCGTCACTTGCCTTACCCCACTGCCTCTAAAACAGAAATGACGTTGCTCACTTTTTAGGACTCTCTGCCCCTCCTGTGTTTTACTGGTGACAAATTCCACTTCCCTCCCCACCTGTCATCAAATCCTGCAACCTGAGTGGACTCGTGACCCTGTTTCCTGGCCCACAGGTGAATATTGACCACTTCACAAAGGACATCACCATGAAGAACCTGGTGGAACCTTCCCTGAGCAGCTTTGATGTGGCCCAGAAGAGAATCTATGCCCTGATGGAAAAGGATTCACTGCCTCGCTTTGTGCGCTCTGAGTTTTACCAGGAATTGATCAAGTAGTAATTCAGTCGGGCTGTGAGAATCACCCTGTGAGTTACTTCCCCATTAATGCCCTGCGTTTCCCAGCAGCCTGCGCATCTTCCCACAGCAGCTTCATTCAAAGATACCCAAACAGGGAAAACCCCAGGGAGCGCCGCTTACTCTTTCTGTGCACTTTGATGTTTATCTGTCCTTGGAATGCCTTCCTGTCTTGGGGTCTTTTTCCTGTCTCGTTCTTAACTAAGTTCTACTCAGTGTGTTCTTGTCAAAGCTCATCAGAATTACAGAAACATTCTGCTAAAGGCATGCAAAAATATAAGACAAGAATATGATATCATTGAATGTAGATCCATTTGTTTTGGCTAACGAATTCTCCATCTAAACCGGTCTGAAAAGAATGTGGATGTAGAAAGACCAATTTCAATTGATCTCATTTGTTGTTTTAATTCTGACCCGGGGCAACCACTCCTGTATTTCTGATTTCCGTTAGTAAAAGGTGAAACGAATTGTATGAAGCAGCCATTATTTGATTTTTTTTAAGCAAATACATTATGTAAAATATCAATTTTCCCTTTAGAGGGTCTTTGTGTTGGCTGGAGGTCACTAACAAGAGATATAACCATGAATGTTTCAAAAATCAATCTGAACACAATCCATATTGATTCTTTCCTTATATCTCTCTTATACTCCCCACCGCCCGGTTACCATATTCTTTATTAAATCAATGACCTGACAACAGAGTATTTAATAAATGTATATATATGCCTTCAGTATTTAGGAGCAATGTTTCGATTTTCAAATTATTTTAAATCCATGTGAGTATAAAATTCCAAAATTTTCAACTCCAATCATGTCAAATAAAACAGATGCTGTCCAGCACGATGTCCCTTACCTCAATATCAGGAGAGCCATCTATACACCAAGATGGAAAAATTCTGTCAAGCCTAAAATGGTTAATTACCCTATGATGCCATCTGTTTATTTAGAAAATGATGATTTTCCTCAAAATACCAAATTATCTTTATAATTTGACTACATATGAAGGCTTTCTAAGTAAGACAGAGTTTCAAAGAACCCTGCATTTTGTGAAATGATGTAACTTTTTTTTAGCATCCTATCTTGCCTCCCTACTCTGTTCCCTCCATTAGCGGATCGTATTTATCCTGAAAGTGCACAGTTATGCCCCAATGTACCTTGCACGCAGCTGACTGATAAGCCATGGTATTTTTTAGTAGTTTTTACCTTTTAATTATGTCTTTCATTATTGTTAAGGCTTGCTAGATCTTTTTCATTATCTTTAGTAGATTTGATTAAGCAGTGATTTACGTAATTTAGTAATAAAGAGAATCAAGCTAACCATGTGGGAGGCTAACCAAGATGAGGATGTTGAGTTACTTTTGAAAGAAAGTAGCCGTGAAAGGTTGAATAAAGTTCTAAAATTTTGAAGGAGAAGATCACATTGTTCAGTCTTGTATTTCCTCCTTTCACATTCTTTTCTTCTCCACACACTCATGATTTTCCATGTTTATGGCCCATTTATTCAATTGTTTCCTAAGAATACTGAAAGCGAAGCAACCATGTTACTGTAGTCTCCAGGTGAACTCTGGTTGTGTTGGCTGGCTCTTCTCTGTGTTTGCTCTTTGGGAGGATAGCGTGCCCTTCTGAACACTTGCCATTTCACATTCTGAGAGTGGGTTGGAGTGAGTGGGTCCACTGCCAACAGTTGCCAGTGTGGTGAGAGTCCATTCATAGTTGGAAACATTGTTTACTTCAGAGATACTCGTCACCAAGCGGTCAACAGCTAGTCCGGATCAACACTATGAGCATCAAGAAGTCCTTCCTGCATACATTTGTGTAGAAGTGACACACAACTCAGAGCAGAACTTCCTGGCACCACCTTGCTCAGCATCTATCTACACTGCCCAAATTGGCATCAAATCTCCAGCCCTTTATTTTCTTATGCAGCTAGAAACATTAAGAACCCAAGGATCTAGGTGAATTATTGTTCTTGGATGCCAAAGCATTTTTAAGCAGAATGTTCATTGAATTGAAAATTCAAAAACTTTTTATTCTCATGATTTCAAAAAGCCAAATGTTTGAAAATACCCAGAAAATGTACTAGATATTACAGAGCTCACCCAGCTGGTTGACCTTACACAGACCCAGATCAACTGTATTCACCAACTGACTACACACCCTATGTCAGTGGGTAGGACTTGTGAGTGTAGAGTAAGAAGGGCCTTCCCCTTTTCATAGGCTGAACTCAGGAGGCAAAGGACAGGAAAAGCACCACCACGAGGACAGACAGTGAAGGGAAAAAAAGCATGAATACTTTCCAGTCAAATGATGGCATGTAATATATATATTGGTATATATGATTTTAAATTTATAGTTTACACACACATTAGAAACTATTCTAACACATGAAGTGATAAAACTGAAAGGAATACAAGTATGACAACCTAAAACAAGAAAGCAATCATATCAAAATTGCCCCCCCAAAATTCTTTCTAAACTTTTTAAGGTGCTGCTAAACTTAGGAAAAAGATTAGGGGGGAGGGTGGGGAGGAAACAGTGTTACTGGAAGTTTCCGTGGTAACACAAAGAAAATAACATTCTTTTAGTTCTGGGAAATTAGAGAAACTGGGATGGTCTTTCCAGGAAGAAAAAGAAATGTGTAACATCTCTTTATCACTCCCTCTCCCTCCCCACTTCCCTCCCCACTTGAGTAAATTTCTGGGAAAGTGAGAAACTGTATGCAAGAGTCCTGCTGTGCTTGGTGCTCTCATTTTCCTCCCTCGTGGAAATGGAACTACAGTCGTAAGTGATCTGGGATGTAGAGAGGTAGCGGAGCCAAACTGTGGTCAATGGGAAGAGGAGTACACGCTTCTCACTCTTGAAGGAAACCCAAGATGAGGCCGGGGAGTGGCCCACAAACCAAAGATTTTCTGCCTGGGTTTGATACAGTTTGGGGTTGACGTCAGTTTAGGGTCCAAAATGGACCGGAGTAAAGAGGTAGACTATTGATTCTAACAAAAATTAAGAGGCTGTGTTTATCTACTAAAGCAGGGCTTGCTCACATGAACAACACACACACACACACACACACACTCACACACACACACACACACACACACACACACACCCCTTCTCCCAGACAGACCTTCTGAGATGGAGAACTGGGGCCTTTCAGTTCCTTTGCTTTCACATCAGTAACATCAAATATATGGAAATGTTTTGCTCCCCATGCCCTGCAAACTCTCATTCTCTATTGTGTAAATTATACTATCAGTAGAGTTCAGTGTTTAGTGCATAATGAGAAAAACTTGGTGAAAGAAATTGTTTTTATTTATAAATCTGTGGATTTTCTTGGTTGATGGGTTCTCTCTCTAGACTCCGTTTCAGCAGGATGGGGTTATTAGTTGTCTCCCAAAGAATAGTAACTGATCGGAAGTTTCAGTAAAAACTTGACCATCACCAAATCAATGGATGCCCTCAGAAGCATCCCCTGCCAGGGCTTTGTCAAATTATCTGTCCCATCACAGGTTTGATCATGAAAATTATTTAAAAGACCATCTGTATTTAGCAGTGCATTCTCCCTGTTTGCTAGGACTTAGCAACTTTGGGAGATAAAGGCTCAGGGGAAGAGAGGACAGAAGGATAGTGGTGAAGAAGAGAGTGCCCACACCTAAGAAGTTAATCGATTTATTAGGAAACTTTTAAGAACAGCTCCCTTTGACTGAATATCATCACTGGAATTTGCAAACAAGGCATTCTTTGAGTCACAGTGCAGCTAGATGAGGAAATTCATTTTCAAATCCTAAAGAGTCTTGATTAGAAGGAAAAATAGACGTAGAGGATCGGCTTTCCCCACTTGGGTCACCTGAGCGGGGGAACAGAGAGTGGAGAACTGAGTTTCCAACCGTCTAAACCCAAGAGCCAGGGAACTCTGTGTAGGTTCTGGACGTGAGGTCCTCATGCATCTCAGTATATCCTGACTGACTTGTCATTAGACCTCTCTGGTTTCCGGTCTCCATTCTATTGGATAAACATGTACATGACACTTGGGAGGAGGCTCTTCAGGTAACAATTTACAGCTGTTGCTTGGGTTCAACACACTTTTCCCCAAATAGGGCATGTGGCAGTCCAGAGCAATTGATAGCCAAGGACAGTCCTCCCTCAGTATCAGTGAACCATTGTACAACTGAAAAGATCAGCTCTTCCAACTGAGGAGAAATTTGCAGCTTTGGAAACTCAGAGCAGAGAGTGAAGGGAAAAAAATGTCTTGGGAATATTATCCTCACCTCACAGTTTAATAATAGTTCTCTTATCTTATTTTTCTAGTAGAGAAGCTACACATCAAGCTTATTCAAATCCAGTTTAAGAAGCCTCTTGCAAGTTACTTGTTTTCTCACTTGAGGTATTTTCCCTCCTCACCCCACCCCTATACCCCCCTTTCTCTCTTCCTCCTGCAAGAGGAAACCTTTAAAATAGCAGAGTCTAATCACAGTCACGTCATAATGGAGATATTAAAAGCATTTAACTTCCTGTCTAGGAAAATGTATAAGCTAAGGCATAGACAAAACAGCGGGAAATGCTGAGAAATTTTCCAATGGAAAGAAGTAATCTGGATCATTTTTTGCTAAAAGTTCTTTTTATGTTATATAGTATCAGGATTTGGGAAAACTAAATTTTTTTCCAAATATTGGAACCCACATCTTCAGGAGACACATACCAGAGACAGGAGTAGAAATGAAAGGTTGAAAATCCATCTGTCAGCATTTATCCTGTAAATTTTTCATTTAGAAACAATTGTATTTATCTTCTGATTTTGTAGTCAATATGTTGTGTACTGTGTGACTCATACTTCTTGGTAAATAAAGCACCAAACATGTATCTGTAACCATGATCACGTATATTGTATTAAATATATATCTGTCTAACAACCTCTGAGTCCTCCTTCACTCCTGAACGTGCTTGTTATGAAACTATGCCCTAAGATAGGCTTCTTTGCTCACTGTGCTCCTTACACCACGTGAGCCCTTGATCATTTGGGATAATCTGTATCCCAATAAGCATCAATTATAATATATCCCTACAGAAAAACTCAGGAAGGGAGATACAAAGTGCCCCAGACTCTCACACTCTGTTGACTACTTTCTCTTGGATTCAAATGGCAAATTACTGACCTCACTGTTGGCTGTTAGAACTAAGAACATTGTATCATTTGGATCCTGCAATAGTCAGTGGTATAGTCATTCCTTTCTCCCCTTGCACTGGTGAAAGAGCTGAAATCCTGGTGCTTTTTCAAGCAGCTCATGTCTATGACCTTAGATTTGATGCTCAGAGAGTTTAGGTGATAGGCTGAAATTATCCAATGAGTGCTGGGACTGGGGTAAGGGAAACTTTGTGCACAGAAAGGAGCCTAAGTGGGAGCAGATTTGCAGGGAGAAACAATAATGAGAAACATGTGGGAGAGAGAGAAATTGAAAATAATGTCTATTCTGGTCTCTGACAGTTTATTAGATCCCATTCCAAGTCCCTATGAAACCTAACCATATTTCATGTAGATGCAGTGGTCCTAAATCATTTCATTGCCCCCTATTCACCTCTATTCTCCTCCATAGTTTGGATGAGGGGTGCCTAGTGGCTCAGTTGGTTGAGCATCCAACTCTTGATCTCAGCTCAGGTCTTGATATCAAGGTTGAGAGTTCAAGGTCCACGATGGGCTCCATGCCTACTAAAAAAACCAAAAAAAAAAAAAAAAAAAAAAAAAAAAACAAAAAAACAAAAAAACAAAACCAAAAAAACCCCCTGTATATCTCTATCTTGGAAGAGTTTCTGAGAGTTTCCATTCAAGAAGTGCATGGAACGCGCTGGATCCTGGCCAAAGAAGAGGCGCTTGGAGACCTTGGAGGATTGGAGATTTATTTCACACTGACAGGCTCAGAGGAGAGTGATCTCTCAAGGTCTGAGCTCTGAGCATAAACAAAGGGGGTAGTTTATACACTTTTATTTCTGTATCTGTGTCACTCTTGAAGCTGTGGCAGGTGGGGCTAGGAGAAAACCTGGAATGGCCCTAGGACCAGGACTGGGATTCCCCTACCAGATTGGCTGGCCACCTCAGAACATAGATTTTCCTTATCAGAAGTATTACTAGATAGAAGATCATTGGTACTTTTGTCTTCCCCATGGAGAATTGATGTTCCAAGATCACTACAAATTGGTGGCAGAGCAGACTGCCCTCTCAGACTCCTGTTTGTTCCACTAGACCAAAGAAGCCACACGTGATTCCTCAAAGCATTAAGATTACTCCTTCTAACTTGAGTAAAACAGGCTACACCAACACCGCCCAAGCGGGGGTCCAGGCTATCATCTGCCGATGATGTAAGCCAAGTTCTCCAAGCCATATGATCTCCAAGGCACAATTTGCTAATTTTGCATTTTCTAAATCAGCAGTATCTGGAAAAATTAATTTGCTCATAATACACTTTGAACATATCTTAACTTTTCAGATGGTTTCCCAGTGCCTCGGTGCATTTTTCATTTGAATTAGTCTCATCTGGAAAATTCCTGGTCCATTTTCCATGCTTTTCTACTTTTAGGTCAAATTCTACCCTCTCAGTGTTTTCACTTGTTAACATGAACGAAAATTTTATTAGAAAGCAAAGCCTATGAGGAAGCAATCATTGTTCAGTCTTTGGCAGCAAAGGGTTCACAGCCAGACAGCCAGATTTCTTTCTATTTCCAAATGACTTTCAGTTGGAAGAAGACAGAGCTTGAGGCAAGCAGACCAGGATGGGCATGCCTTCCTACAGGGGAATTTGGAAGCCTTAGCTATGTCTTGAAGATCTGGTGCCTTGTAACCCCCACTGGAAGAAACTGTCTGGGACATGTGGCATGGAGATCCCTGCCTTGCACTGTCCTGCCAAATGCCCAAGACCTCTGTGCTTCCAAGCAGAGTTCTTGGGAAACAGAAGACTTAAGGAAGAATTGGAGCCCAGAGGCTTTAGTGAATAAGGGTAAATGGACCTTGGTGTTCCTTTATTTCTTTTAACTGAAAATTTATTTTGGCTGCTTTTTATTTTTTTTTTTTAATATTTTGACTGTTTTTCATTTAGTAATTAAAGCCATAACTTTCATTTTTCTAAATATTTTATTTATCTGCGAGAGAGAGAGAGAGCGCACAAGCAGTGGGGGAGGGGTTAAGGGAGAGGGAGAAGCAGACTCCCCACTGAGCAGGGAGCTCAATGACAGGGTACTCAATCCCAGGACTCTGGGATCCTGACCTGAGCCAAAGGTAAAAGCTTAACCAACTGACCCACCCAGGTGCCCCTAAAGACATAACTTTTATGTCTTCTTGAGTTTCTCCAACAATTGTACTGACAATGAGCTGAGAAGTGATACAGGAAGAATCCAGATTCAGAATATGTCAGCTCTGGAACAGACATGACAAATGTCCTGCACGCAGGGTGAGAGTGCGGTCTTCCTCTGTCCATGAAAATTTTCTTCAGCAGAGATGCCAACAATTGGGGTCAACCCTTGAAAGCAGAGGGAGCACTCTCTTGTCCTCCCAGCCGGGGGTGGGGAGTGAACCAGATTGCCCTGGGGCATCAGTCCAGCTGTCACACACAAAAAACCACCCTGCCATCCTAAGAAATTATTCTTCCCAATCTTCATTTTAAAGATGAGAAAACTGCGACCCATAGATGTGACATGGTTTGTCCAAAGCTACAACTCTGGATAAATAGCATGATTCACTGATGAACTGATTTCCAATCTGGGGTATTTTTTCTATGGAACAAAGGTCATGGTATGCCTCTCTCACAGTGTTCTCAAAGTTGATATCAAAGAATTGTAAGATGCCAGAGAAATAGTGGGGCTTTTCTGGCCCAGAAAAGCTGGGCTTCCCAAAAATATATGTCTCTCCTCTAACTCTATAAGAATTTCCTCAATCAAATGTCCTTTTGGGTTAACAAAGCACTCCTTTAAAAGTAAAATATCCTGTTAGAAAGTTACCAGTTACTCTACGCTAATGTGAGTAAATCCAATAGGATGATACACATTCCCTATTTCTTAAAACCTTCCTGAAGACAGCCGGAGGGAAAGGGTATTTTCATTGAGGGGAAGACAGTTTTGGTTGAGGAAGAGAGGTCTGTCTTTTATAATCTTATTTTCTGAAATCTGGTCATTCCTCTATGGTCTACATGGCCCAATTCCCTGAGGCACCAGGTAGTAAGATTTATGGACACAGAACAGTCTTAGACTATGATATTCTGGCAACTGTTATGCATTGTTTTACTCTTTACTGGGATTTGAAGAACTAGCAATGTTATCATGCTAAATTCTCAACTACTATTTGCTATTTACCCCATTTTGTTAAGCATTGTCTGCATTTAAGTATTCTCCCTCAAATGCAAATTCTCCTAAGAGGAATAACACAGAAAATCTTTAACAGCGTTAATGACCTGGAGAACACAGTTTATCTGATCATGTGATTCCTGCTCAAAATCTTCCATTGGCTTTTCCTGCTCTTCAGCCTCCCAGAGGCTCCAGAAGGAAGAAAGTTTGTAAAGACTAAATTGTCCCTTCACTATCCATTGATTAACACCTCAAATTTCTGTGTATTAATTCCAGTGGTCAAGTCTGAAAAGCAAAATACAATTTTTACTTTAAAAGGTTTCTTACTTTCTATTAGTTTCTCATTTCAAATATTTTAAAGTAACAGATAATAACATGACCACTACTCTTCTATGGATGCCCTCAAATATTACTCCTAATCTTAGAAGTTTGTTTTAATGCTAAGATTTTGACTGCCATTGTCCTAGAGAATAGCCTCCTAGATCTTTGGCCTAATACAGAAAAGTCTTAAACCAGCCAACCTTCAGTGATGTCTCGTGGAACTCCAAACGCACCGTCCTATCTCATGCTCTGGGCCTCAGTGAGGCAGTTCCTTTTACTATTTTCTCTGTATCTCACTGAGCTAACACCCATGCATTCTTAAAGAATTAGAACATAGATACCATCTCCCCTGGGGAGACTTTCTTCATACCCATCAGATCCCACTTAACAAAAGTGGGAGACATTCCTCTATCAGTCATGCTTTCTCTAAAGACGTGTCCCTACCAGTTGACTAAGGTAATTGTGTGGAACTCTTAGGGAGTACTCTTCTTTGAAGAGTGTTGGAAAAGCAAAAAGGTCTGGCATTTTAACTTTTGGAAAAGTCTGGACCTGAGAACTTCCAGACACCTCTTTCCTCACAAGTTCCTAGGATAGGCCCAGGTTTAAGGACGTTTAAATTCTTGTGGCTTGTAACTATGTCCTTAGGAGACAGTATCCATGGAACTTCTTGGCTCTGTGGCTTTGCTCCTTTTCTGTACAGATAAGTCAGAAACTCCTATGAGGTCTTTATTCTTACACATCCCCAGCTTGCTAACCATCCAAAAATAGTGAAAAGAAATGAATTCTTCTTGATTATTTTACAGCAGGTAGCTCTTGCGACTTTTCATCCTAATACCATTTAATGTTAATATCATTTTTGCTTCATTTTAGCAGCTGGGAAGGGATTGGGGTCTAATCTTATCCCTTTGAAACTGCACTTTACTCCTGTAAAATGGTTTAATGCATTTGGGTGTTGTACGTCTCTCATCTTGACAAAGTCTTCCCAGCCAAGTCCTTCCAGAATTACTAAGAATAGATAAAAGAAGAAGAAGAGGGTATATTTTTAGCTGTGTGAGGCACCTTCTATTTTATTTATCAGCTGTCTATAAAGTGTCTGCAACATGAAGATAAAGGCGTTTGAAATCCCAATGAAAGCATTTATTCAGATCTTAGCTCCTCAATAGGCAATAGGGCTATAAGAGATTTCAAAGATACAGATGGCATATTTTGGTAAAAACTAAATCAATATCCTTTTGAACTGTAAGTGCAGACTTCAGAAAATCATGTGTAGATAATATTAGGCTTTAGAGTTAGGGGGAAATGGCTTTTCTAGTTATAATCATCATTTCTCTCTAGTTGGCTCAGTATATGTGGCTTAGAGTCATAAAATTTGAGCTGTAGGCTAGGTTCTTTCTCTATTCCATCTTAAGCAGTAGAAGTAATTCCCTGAGACTCTGTTTGCTCATCTGCAAAAATGGGGCTACCTTGATTTTCTATCACAGAAATGTGATGAAGAATGAATGAAATCATATGTAGGAAATGATTTTGCAAAATAAAATCTGTAAAATAAAATCTCAAAACCCCTTTTGGGTCATTTTGCCTCCTGTTATATCTTGCTGACATGAGTCATTAGGAGACTAATCAGAGAAAGTAGGCACTTCTTCAAGTATGACCAGGAAAGACAACAATATGTCCTTCATTCTATCCCACTGCCCCTTTCCCCAGCTAATTCTCAACTGTGATATGGAGAAAAGTTGGGGTCATTTTTTAATCTTTGTTGTCTTTATGTCCTGAGAATCTAGAATATTGTAAGGGCCGATTCAGCCAGACCAGCCCCACCCCGGTTGAACCACCATTTTGTTGTAAAACTTAAATTGAGCCCCCCACACCCACCACCCAGGGAAACTTACTTCAAAACAAGTCCCAGAAACCAGTCCCAGGTAACAAAGTCCAAGTACAAGGGTGGGTCAGATCAGGTGGAGGTAATCAATCAGAGGGGACGCATACTGTCTTCTAGCTACCAAGGAGTATGGGCCCCCGCCCTTTGGGAGCCTTTTGGCGCCAATCCTAACCAAGGTGTGACAGGCTGATTCAAGTGTCTACTAGGGTAAATTGTAACTCAATTGGTTGCCTAGCATCACTGTGAAGTTTCCTGTGTGTGTTACAGTCTCATTGGCCACCTGTGTGCAGCCAGGCCCAATCACATGGCCTTTGCTCTATAAAAGTTAGTCTGGAAAACAGGGAGGGGCCCTCCTTTCTGTAGGGGTGGCCCCGACTGGTCTGTTAGATGGTCTGTCTGATTCCTGATGCTTGGCGAGAAATAAAGCTTTGCTTGACCTTCACTTTGTATCAGTCTCGCTCCTTTAATCACAGACCCATTATTGGGGTATCCAATTTGGGGGGGACCCAACAATATAATTTAACCATCTGGCAGAAACAAGATTGGTGAACTAGTCTACCAAATATCTACTTGCGTTATGTGGGTTTCTTCAGCACCATGGTCTTCTCGATGAACTAATAATAACGAATGTTTGTATAGTTTTTTTCTTACCTTATTTCACTTGATGGTCATCATAGCTCCATGAGGTGGTTAAAGTAGATAGGATTAAAATGTTCACTTCAGGAGCATCTGAGTGGCTCAGTAGGTTAAGCATCTGCCTTTGACTCAGGGCATGATCTCAGGGTCCTGGGATTGAGCCCCACAATGGGTTCCCTGCTCAGCGGGGAATTGGCTTCTCCCTCTCCCTCTTTGGCTCTCCCTCTGCCACACTCTCTTTTTGTGTGCTCTTTCTCTCAAATAAAGAAAGTCTAAAATAAAATAAAATGAAACAAAACAAAACATTCACTTCACATATGTTAAGTCTGAGCCTCATGAAATCTAAAGGACATGACAAGGTCACACAGTTAGCATCAGCAGAGCTGAGCTGAGACTCGGGCCTTCTGGCTCTGGTTCTGGAGCTCCCTTTTTTATAGGAGACTGCAGTATGCTGTTAACTCAGCACTGGGACATCTTTTCAGGGTTGGCAAAAGAGTGAATGACCATGAATAATGTCTATGTGCTCTTTATTGAAGATGCATGGATGAGTGTCAGAAAAATGTGATCCTTCCTTTTAAATTCTTTTCTTCATTAACACTAATAAAGTCACAGTTCATCTAAGTAGGTAAAAAGAGAAGGATTCAGGAGTGAATACATGAAGATTGTCCTTTAGTCTGTGGTCTGGCTTATTTACAAAGCCTCTGCCTGGTTCCTTTGTTTAAAAAGGCGTTTGATCTCAGATTACAGCCAGATGGGCCATCTGGTACCTTTCCCCAAACCTAGAATTCTTGACTGACATCTGAGGTTAGACTCTCAGGTCTACTCTGAAAGCCTGAGAGTGGTTCATTCTACTCATGGCTCCATTGTTTTAGTGTTTAGTGACTTCTCACATCTGCAAGTTTCTTTGAAACTTTCAAATCATTTTCACCCATATGACTCACTAACTTCTCCCTTCCGATTTCTTTTCCCTCAGAGTCTTTGCAGCGACGACTCTGCCTCTGGTGTTGCACTACCCTATTTTGGGATTAGGTTATACCATTTATTCCTTCCTTTTTAAAAAATTCCTCTTTTTCTCCCTCCTTTGACTCTTCTACTACTTCCTTCTGATTTTTATTATACAGCTTCCTTCTTACTCCAAATTTAATTTGCTCCCTTCTTGGTGGATAAACGCATGATTTTATGACATAGGAATTTTTAGTGCATTCTGTTCTTATGAGGAACTAACACTCCAAGAGAGTCAGTGATGAGCTCAAGGTCATGCAACTAGAAAGGAGCTGAGCAAGTATATAAGGTAGCTATGGATACTGAACTCTATGTTTTCCTTTCCCTCCTTAATTTTCTTTCTTCTGGTCTTAACTTCAATCCAGATAGTTTTACCCTGAAGAAGGCCTGGGTTTTCTCTTTTCCTTCTTCAAAGGCATGTAATTCCCATGCACAGAGTGCATTTTCCATGTCCTCTCCCACAGCATGTCCAGTCCGTGTTGATATTCCACACCTCTGTGGAAACCCACTGAATCCTACCCAAACCCAATTTTCCCTTAACAACCACAGACCATCACCTAGGGGGTCCCTGAAGAATTCATACTTGTTTAAGCACAAGAAAATAAGAGACTATGCTGACAGCAACCAGAGGTTTCAGAGATTTTCTAAGACAGCTGCCATTCCAAATACCCTATTTTGTCTTTCCCAAAAGTACACTTGTCATATCATGCTTTCTGGTTTGGGGTTTAGAAAATATATGTACTCTGACTAAGCTATAATTCAGTCTTGACAGACCAACTTTTGTCTAACCCTAGTAATGTTAATAAACCAGCTGTAGAAGCATTCCTAAGACAAACAGCTGAATTTTCCAGATCCCAAAGGATCACTGGAACAAGTCACATAGTGCCTAAGACATTTTCTCTTAGAAAATGGTGGCCTAGTAGGATAAACACCAAGATCCTGACCCAACTCTGATGGACATTATTGCTTCTGAAGCTTTTGGATGCACTTCTGGTGAAGTCAGGGGCTCCCCACTCCTCTGCACATTGACACTTTGTTCTCACCTTAGTACAGCACCTGTCACCACTGTTCAAGACACATACACTCACTGTGTTCTGTGCACCTGTGCTGGTTAGCAATGTGCACATGAACTAAACCACGTCCCTGTTCTCCAAAAAGTTTGGATCTAGTTGGGCTGGGGTGGGGTATATTGCATAAATAGGATTCCAAAAGAAGGTGATAAGTGGCACTCTATAGATCATGAATGTGGAATCCTGGAGGGAGCCCCAGCTCTGTGTAGCACATAGTGGGGAAAGTCTGATCAGGTACTCAGACCACACTATCCTTTCTTTTCTACCTGGATGAGCTCACCAAGTAGGAGCTGCACTGCAGACCAGCTCACCTGTCCTCACTGCCAAGTGCTCCCCCTTCTTCTTCACTGCAGAACCTTGCCTCATTCTTACGCAATGGAGCCTTTAAGAATTAGCTGGAGGGTCATTTAGTCATGAAGATGTTCTGACCATATTCCCTTTAAAGTAAGATGGATTCAGGGTGCCAGGGTGGCTCAGTGGGTTAAGCCTCTGCCTTCAGCTCAGGTCATGATCCCAGTGTCCTGGGATTGAGTCCCGCATCGGGCTCTCTGCTCAGCAGGAAACTTGCTTCCCCTTCTCTCTCTGCCTGCCTCTCTGCCTACTTGTGATCTCTGTCTGTCAAATACATAAATAAAATCTTAAAAAAAAATAAAATAAAGTAAGATGGTTTCTTTTGCTTGGTACTTTCCAAAATAATAATAACATAAAAATAATAACATACTTATTTATTCTAGATGCTATACATTTTGCCACATAGATTCTGTCCACAGTAACTCCAAGAAATAAACACAGGGTACTTGTTACCACTTCTTTTTGGAAAATGAGAGAAGAGGCTTAGTTTCCTGCCCAGGGTTGCAAGGTATGTTGTATACATCTAGACTTGAGCCCGTGTCTTATTGTATTGTGTAACCCCAGGATGTAGGACAGGACTGCATGTGTGATAAATTATATTCTTAAAGGTATTTATGAGGGGTGCCTGGGTGACTCAGTGGGTTAAGCCTCTGCCTTCGGCTCAGGTCATGATCTCAGGGTCCTGGGATCAAGCCCCGCCTCAGATTCTTTGCTCAGCAGGGAGCCTGCTTCCCCCTCTCTCTCTGCCTGCCTCTCTGCCTACTTGTGGTCTCTGTCTGTCAAATAAATAAATAAAATCTTTTAAAAAAGGTATTTATGAAATGAATGAATGAATGACAAAAGTAAAGCTTACTTGATCTTCACTGCAACTTTGTGAGGCAGGAAAAGCAGATGGAATGATCCCCATTTTACAAGGTCTCACAAGCAGAAAGGAAAAGACATACAAGTCACGATTCCCAGACCAAGACATGTAGGCTTCCATGCCCCCTCCCCACAGCAGCACCTTCTCAGATGCCTTTTCCTGACCCTCCCACATGTCCTGAAGCAGAGTGGAGTTACACTTAGTCATGTCAAAGCTAAAAATCAAGCTGAGTTCCAGGATTTCATTATTTATGATATCCTCCCTCTAGAACATTGAATTTTGTGTTCATTAATCACAAATATTCAGCAGCCACACACTGCTCGCAATTATGGGTTGTTAAGAAACAGGGCTGTTTCTTAACAACCCATAGAAAAGGCTCTCCCTGGTGCAGACCAACTGGCATCTGATCAAAACAACTTTGGGGCCTCCCAGTTTGGACTACGAGGCCACAACTAAAGGAAGGCTTAGAAATACGTTTACTACATTTTATGCACTTTGAAAAGATAATAATCGGCAACTTGCTACTCCCGGACAACCGGCTCCAGGGTTTCTATCATTGTTTACTAATTTTATGGCAAAAGTTCCCCTAACTCAAAGCAATTTCACTGGGTATGGGGAATCCTATTATACAAAAATTCCTATAGAGATTAAAAAGCTCCTGTAAGGGCGCCTGGGTGGCTCAGTCAGTTGAGCGTGAGCCTTGGGCTCAGGTCATGATCCCGGGGTCCTGGGACCAAGCCCTACATCAGGCTCCCTGCTTAGTAGGGAGTCTGCTTCTTCCATTCTCTCTGCTGCTCTAGCTCTCTCTCTTTCTGTGAAATAAAAAAATAATCTTTTAAAAAATAAATAAAATGCTCCTGTAATTCAGGAATATGGTTATACCAGTCACTTCCTGAAATTAACACCTCAAATGAGATTCTGTTAGGTTTTTTGTTTGCTTTTTTATTATAATGAGATAAGATATATGGTTCAGAACAGAGGTTTCTATCTTGTTGTTGTTGTATTGAGAATTAGATGTGGGTGTAAAGTGGAGGAGAGGAAAAGCAAGCTGCTCCCACGTGCTTGAGCAAAAATCCACAGATGCTTCTGATCCTGGCAGCGCGGGTGTCCTGCAGAAGCCAGGACGGGACTTAGCAAGTGGCGCCAGGCAGAAGGTGAATCTAGGATCCACGGAGCCAAGAGGGAGAACTGAAATAGAAGCATTTCTTTGGGATCTCAGAATTACAATCTGGGGAGCACAGATTTGGGTAGCAACCCAAACCCTGACCCCTAGGGGAAAAAAGCCAGGGTTTTTGCTTGCTTGTTTGTTTGTTTTATTTAAGACAAAGAGGAATGCTTCTATATGTTGTTTAGAAAGAATTTTGATTGGTGTTGTGTCAAGAAAACCAATCTTGGCAAAACATCATTGGTCTCTAGGTTTCCCCCTTAAAAAAAAAAAAAATCGGCTACTGGAGCAAGTTGTAGATGTCCTGACAGCATTCTTGGAATATTTGCCATTTAGCCCCAAAAGTTTATGGTTCCACCAGGCAAGGACACACATCTCCTTAAGTAATGGCCTCTCAGCTCCATGTTAAAATCCCTTGACATAAGTGACTCCATTTTGTTTCATTTGTCACAAGGGTTTAGCATAGCAATTGCAGGGCCAGCTGTTGCTTCAGCCAAAGAAAGCAGAAGGCAGACAAATGACTGTGCAGACGAGCTCCGCCTCCGTCTTTTCACATAGAATCTCTCCTGCAGCCCCCTCTAACCACAAGCATGCAAGGAAGGGAATTCTGCTAAATGTGGTTCACCTTGACCAAGGTGATCCATTGCAAAACCACTACTTTTCACCCCCTTGTCAGCTTGGCACCCATACACATTTCCTGAAACCACATTTACTTTCCATACAAAGATGATAAAATCATGCTTCTGCGTAAAATTGCAGGACCATCCCTGAATGGTTACCCCTTCCCCAGAAGAGGATACAAAGTTCCTTTTTGTCTTTGAGTGATATTCATTCCTATCCTAGTGGATTCATGTATCCCCTCTAATATCCCATAACTTAAATACAGAGACACAAGTGAATTACCATTAGCACATTTTATGCTATATGATGAGACCGTGAGAGAGGAGGAGAAAATTTAGAAGTTACATTGCTTGGAATTCTGATGATTAGCAAATTGCCTTTCACCACTACCCTTCATAGTTGTCCCAGATGGGGCTGCGGGGTGCCAGTGCTCACTTGTGGGTGTTAACTTCTATATGATGCAGAGCCATCTGTAAGCCAGGCTCAAGGTTTTTCTTCTTCAGTCCACTGGTCATGGGTAGAGTCCACTGGTCATAGTACATCCTCAGATCCAGCTGGAGATAAGAGATGTGGGGTGAGAGAGAGAAGATAATGTAGAAGAGGGACCTTTAGTGGGTACTTCCTTATGTTGCTATTTTGTGCCTTCAGTCTGCTGGAGCCCAATCTCATGTATCACTTCCATCTAAAGATGAAGAGCTGCTGTACACATCTGACTGTACGGGCTGATAGGTCAGATAACTCCCAGGTCATGACGGGAAGCTTGATTCCCATGGTCAAGCATTCAGCATTCCCTAAAGCCTAGTAGCAAACTCTAATGTAATTTACAGAAGATGGCATGACCACATCAAAACCCCAAAGGTCTTCTCTGTGGTTAACTCATAAGGACCCAAAAAAAGCTCTCAGCACTATCTCTACCTATCACTGAAATTTCAAGTACCATGAAATCTGCTAGGTCATATGGTCCAAGAGGAGCCCAAGATAGCTAAGATAGTCACATGGTTAGAGTTGGCATTTATAACTACATTCTTCCACTACCCACTCCACATCTCCACTACCTTCAACAAGCATTTCGGTTGCTTGTGGTTCTTAGCCAGGTGGGATGACTCTGAACCTTCATTCCCCAAATTCACAGTAGCCTAGACCATTACAGGGCCTTCTCTTATTTTAGGCCCCATTCAAAACTATTGATTTGGGGGTTCCTCAACAAAAGGATTTATGTAACATGCCCAAATAAAGTATACATTGCCTTGAAAATTCAAAGAAGCTAATTAGTATAACGCCTTTTTCTTTTTCTTTGAAATTTTACTTGTCTATTTGACAGACAGAGATCACAAGTAGGCAGAAAGGCAGGCAGAGAGAGAGAGAGAGGGAAGCAGGCTCCCTGCTGAGCAGAGAGCCCAATGTAGGACTTGATCCCAGGACCCTGAAATCATGACCTGAGCTGAAGGCAGAGGCCCAGCCCACTGAGCCACCCAGGTGCCTTTTTCTTAATAGTAGAAATTTTATAATTTTAGATTGTTCAGGTCTGAAGTAGGAAGTCAAGATTCATTATGTTCCCCATAAGGATATCCAATTTTTTAAGCAGAATTTGCTGAAATTTTTTTCTTTTTCCCACTGAAATTTCCCACTTTCTTTGATCTCTTCATAAAAAATTACTAACCATAGAGGCATGTATATATTTCTGGACTCTAATTTTACCAATTCTATATGTCACTAGGCTAATAAACCATTCTATTTTGATTACCATAGTTTAAGAATAATTCTTGAATGCAGATAAAATAAACTAAGTCTTCTGAACTTGTTATTTTTGTTTTAATTTGGTTTGATTACTCCAGGGGTTTTGAATATCCATATAAACTTTAGAATCAATATGTCAATTTATATTTTATAAAAATTGTTGTGAATTTAATTGGGATTGTTTTGGATCCTCAAATCTAGCTGGAGAAAAATTACATCTTAATAATAATGAATTTTCCAGTGATGAAAAAGATGTATGTTCCTTATAATTGATTTTCTTTAATTTCTCTCAGAAATATTTTGGGAGTGTCTGGGCAGCTCAGTCAGTAAAACATCTGCCTTCAACTCAGGTCATGATCCTGGGGTCCTGGATTAAGCCCCACATCAGGCTCCCTGCTCAGCAGGGAGTCTGCTTTTCCCTGACCCTCCCCCTCTTGTGCTCTCTCTCTTACTCTCCCTCTCTCAAATAAATAAATAAAATCTTTTTTAAAAAAAATATTTTGTAATTTTTTGTAATGAGAATTAGTAGGCTTTTAGTTAAATTTATTCTTAAGTATTTTTTAAATTTTTAATTTCTATAGTTTTATTTCTAGTACTTAGAAATATAATTTTTATATTCATCTTGCATCCTGTGACTTTGCATATTTACTTTAGTTTTATTTTATTTTTTTGTAGATTCTTCATGTGTGCACAATGACATTGTCACAAATAGAAATAGTTTAACATGTTCCTTTTTGAGTTATAAATTTCTTCTCTTTCCTTGATTTATTCTGCTGGTTAGGACCTATGGAAAAGTTTTGAATAGAAGTAGAGAGAACAGTCATCCTTCCCCTGTTCCCAGACTTAGTGTGATCTTAATTATAGGATTTTCACAGATGCACTTCATCAGATGAAGAATTTCCCTTCTATTCCTCATTTATAGGGTTTTTGCTATAAAGGGGTTTTTACTTTTGTCAATTTTTCTCTATTATTAATTTATTATTAATATTATATTAATTATATTATATTATATTAATATTATTGATATAATTAATTTATTATTTCTCTATATTAATTGTGATGGTCAGGGGTGTGTGTGTGTGTGTGTGTGTGTGTGTGTGTTTTCCTTTTTTCTGTTAATATCATGAATTACATTAAGTTGGAAATCCTCAACCAATCTTGGATTTCTGGTAAAAGTTCTACCTCGTCCCAATGTATTACCCATTTAAAACATCACTGTTTTGGGGAAGCCTGGGTGGTTCAGTCAGTTGAGCATCGGACTCTTGGTTTCCATCCAAGGCATCCTCTCAAGGTCAAAAGATGGAAACTTACATGGCTCTGAGCTCAGCAAGGAGTCTGCTTGGGATTCTCTCTCTCCCTCTGTGCCTCCCCCACCATATGCTCACACTCTCTCTCTCTTTCAGATAAATAAATGAATCTTTAAAAATGGTACATGTCACTATTTCTGAACTGCTACTATTTTATTAGGGATTTTGTAACTGTTGTCATGAGGATATTCTATAATTTTTTTTTCACAATATCCTTGAGTAGTTCGGGGATTAGGGTTATTCTGGTCTGCTAAGTCAGTTGGAAGGTCTATTGTCTTCTATCATCTAATGAGTTATCATGAGATTAGTATTATTTCTTCCCCAAATTCTTGATAGAACTCAATAGTAAAATCATCTGGGGCTGACGTCTTTTTGACAGAAGGAAGACTATCTATCTTTTCTTTTTGTCATTTGCTTTTTTTCTTTCCTTTTCCTTTTCCTTCCTTCTTGTTTGTTTCTGTAGTTGTTTTGTTGTTTTGATGGCTGATCTTATTTATTTGTTACTCTTAGAACATCTCCTTTTCGACTGGACTCAGACTCAGAGGTGGACGCCATCAGAGAGGACAGACTTTTCTCTTGGCAGTCCGTTCCTGGCATTTCCCTTGGCCCCTTCATTCTCTTGGTCAAAAGTCTAACAAACATACTTTGCAGCCCCTTCCTTATTTTTCTCACCATGCTAGTTCTTCAGAGCAATACACCCACGTTTGTGTGGCATGGTGCACAGAGTATCAAGATGCTGAATCTGGGCTGCTTTGGTCCCAGGTTCCTTATCTTTTTTGTTTAGGAGTTTGCTCACAACATAACTTATCAGCCATTTGAAATTTATTCAAAATTTTGTTCTAGTCCAGCACATGATTTATGCACTGAATATTCTCTGTTGGGCTTGAAAAGAATGGTTTTGGGGTTTTCTGTTCCACAAGTAGTAAGTGGGGTAGGTTGCTTGATAATGTTGGCCCTAATTTCCATATTTTTACAGATCTGTCTGCTTATTCTAATTAGTCAGTGAAGAATGGTAAAACCTCAAACACTATTTGTCTACTTTTTTCTGTCATCTTTTGCTTCATACATTTGAATCCTTATTATTAGTTGTACGTACATTTAGGATAACTATGTCTTCTTGAACAAACATTAATTATTATGAAATGTTCCTTTTTTCTTCCAGGGATATTTTTTGTCTTGAAATATACTTTATGTTACATCCTCTCCAGCTTCCTTATAATTAGGGTTGGTATAATTAGGCTTGGTATTCTTTTTCTTCTGTTCACTTTTATATTTGCTCACATATTTATCATTTTTGGTGAATGAAGAACACCAAAAATTTATTTAGATGAGTTATTTGAATAATTTGCATTTGCATTTCTTTTAATGGATATTTGTTGGTAATAAGTCTGTCAGCTTTTGTCTTAAAATGTCTTTATTTTGCTTTTACTTTTGATGGATATTTTCTGTGGAAAAAGAACTTGAAATTGAAGTGCTTTTTTGCCTTGTCTTTTGGTTTGAATTACCCCTTATAAGATGCCAGCAGTCAATCTTATCTTTGTTCTCCGTATGTAAATTGCCTCTTTTTTCTGTATATCATTAATTTATAGCTATTTTCCCATGATGTTTACTTATCATTGTGAACGTTACATTTTTGATAGTCTGAATTATGTTGTCTTCTTTTTAAGAGTGTTGAGATTTTCCTGGCAGGCAGCTCATTTGACAGCAGACAGACTTACTTCTGCAGAGGCTTGTTTAAAGCTTTGTTAAGCCTTGACAAGTACTGTTCCTGTTGAGCTAGACGAGGAAAATTCTTCAGTCACGGTCCTTCTGGGGTCACAGCCATGTAGCCCACATGTTCTGCTAGGATTGTTTGGGTGTTTAGAACTGCAGCAACCCTAGCATCGTGTGGGCTTCCCAGTAACTGTGCAGATCACAGCTCCCCGCTGGCTCTCTTCTGTCAGTCCTGCACTGTGTCTTCTTGTGTAGACAAGTCTGGACTAACCGTCCAATGAGACTCCTTTGCAGCTTCCTTGAGCTCCTTCTTTGTACAAGTATTTCTGGAGTACTCCGCCAGACCTGCAAATCTCAGCCTCTGTAGACATCCGAAACTCTATTTTCTCTCTCTTCCACATAGCAGAATCACTATTCTGCTTTGATTCTGCTTTACTCAATGGCAGTTTAGAAAATGCCCTTAAGCAGAAAGCTGAGGTAAGCGTGGAGCTCAAACTGTGTTATCTCCATTCTACCCAGGATCACAGGGTCACTGTCTGTATCCGATCCCTGAAAATAGTTACTTTATACATTTTTGTCCAGTTTTATATTTGCTTGTGACAGCAAAGTAGGGCCAGTACCTGTTCTTCCAGAACAGTGTCAATGGGAAGTTCCCCTATTATGTTTTGTTTTTGTTTTTAAACCCTGGGTGGTTTCTTTTCTTAACTGTGCATATAATAAAGTTCACTCTCGTTGTGTTATTTTGTGAGTTTTGAGAAATCTGGCAAATGTCCTCCATCATACAGAGCCGTTTCATCACCCAGAAAACTCTCTGAGGAAGGCCCTTTGTGGTCCAATCTTTCACTCTCTTCCTCCACCCTGGCAACCCCTGGTCCGTTTTCCATTGCTATTGCTTTGCCTTTTCCTGAACATCAAATTCATGAAATCAATCAAAAGTGAGACTTTTGAATCTCACTTCTTTCGCTTTGCAAAATGAATTAAAGATTTAGTTCTGTTGTTGCATGAATCAGTCGTTTATTCCTTTTTATTACCAGGTGGTGTTTCATCGCACAGATGTGCCGCCACTAATTTATCTATTCACTTCTTGAAAGTCTTCTTGGTTGTTGACAGTTTCTGAGCAACGATGGGTAAAACTGTTATTTACATTCATGTACGGGACTTAAGTTTTCAATTCGTTTCTGTAAATACCCAGTAGTGGAATTGTTGGGTCGTATGTCCATGTCTATTTAACTTGTAAGAAAGAGTTTTCCAGAATGGCTGCTCCACTTCGCAATAAGTGTGAGTTCATGTTCTCCACATGCTTACCAGAACTTGGTGGTGTTGGTATTTGGTTTTGGTTTCGGTATTGACTTTTCAATTTAAGCCATTCTAACAGGAGTAAAGTGGTAATCAATGTTGTTTTAATGTGTGGTTTCTGCCACTTTTCATATGCTCATTTGTTGTGAATATATTTTTAATAAAATTCTTTTGAGTGTTACTTCTCTTAATTTTGTTATTTCTTTTAATTTCCCTTAGTTCACTTTAAAATCTAAAATTAGATGGAGGGGGCAGTCAAAACAAAACGACCAAAATATGAAACAACTATCCTCTTTGACCTACATCCTCTTCCAGATACCTTTGAAAGGGTTTCTGTTCTCCACAAACTGACTTCTAGTCTCCTTCAAACCTGCTCCAATGAGGCTTTCATCCATACAGCTTCACTGAAACCATTCTTCCCAGTATCACCCCTTGACTCCCACCGGGCACAGCTATTGGTAAACTTGGGGATATCATCCTCTTCAAAGTCAACAATATTTGACACCATTGGTCACTTTGTTCACTTGACTTTTAGTTTACATTCCTGTCTTTGTTTCCAACTGTCTTCTTAGTATCCTTCCTTGATGCTCCTGACTAAGGAGTGCCCTAGGGCTCAGTTCTTAGACTCCTTCTATTACCTCTGGGATTTTATCTATTCATGTGGCTTTAGATACAATCCACAGATGGACAGCACCCATCAGTTTGATTTCCAACCTTGATCTCTTCAAGACACACCCATCCAAGTGAGTTCTTGTTATCTCTATTTAGATGATATAATAAGCACCTAAAACTTTAAATAAACTTTAGTTCTTTGGGAACATAAACATTGTATTTCGTTACCATGAACCTATCAAGCTGGATGTCTATGGCTCCAAAGTGAAAGATTTTCTCCCCCTTCTATCCTTCAGCCTCTCAGTCCCCCTCTCTTGGGAGTGGTAAGTGTTGTCACTGAAGAAATATACTTCCACAGACAGATTACACATCTATAAACAAATCCATATATTTCCCCTTCCCCATTTATATAAATGCTCACTTGCTATTTTGTACACTTTTTGTACTTACATATACATCATCTTTAACAGTACACTGTGTCAACATGGATCCATATATCTCCTGCTCTCTTAATTACTAGAGCTTTAGACTGTATTTAATAAATTTTAAGATGCACATTTATCTGTTTTATTTTAATGTATATGATGATGGACCATGACTTATAATCACTGTTGGCCAGGTGGTGGTCATGATATAATTTACTTTTTCTGAGTTGATACAAATTTGGTCACAGACATTTTTATTGTAGTTGTTTATATTGAGTTGTGAGCATTATTACTAATACATGTGTACAATAGCCACTGAAATGTTTTGTTTAAGAAATATACACCATTATTTGTCATTGAAAGGAAAATTAATTGCATATGAATTCATACGCAACAGACTCTGAAAACAGAGCAGCTGGGCATAAAGTTGGTATTAACAAAGAAATATTCTTGGTTGGATAAATGACTATAATTTCATATTTTTTAAAAAATATAATACCAAATTGTTGGTAGGAGGCTTGTTTATGAATTAAGATAGCCACAAGTATGCGATGCTGTTTTTCATGTATTTATTGAGATACATGCAAAAGTTTTCTTATCACAAACAAAGCAATTCATCTGAAGGCAGGAAAAATGAAAGAAACTCAAAAGCGATGAGTGGCTGGTATAACTAATTAATGCATTATGTAGCTTATAACTAAGTCATTGTTTTATAGTTTAGAATGGCTGTGTTTTTTTCTTTCTTGATGGCACATAAATAATCGTGTTCCTTCCAACTATGTCATCTCAGATTTGATTAAATAAGGTAACCAGTTTTGATGCCTGATAGAGTAGGCTCCCATTCTTTGATTTTTCCTTAGAACTGTATTGACTAAGAGTGTACCATATGCACTATGCAGTACTCCAGATCTCTAGGACGCATGTATTACATAACTAAGACCTTGTACCCTTTGACCAATACTCCCGGTTTCCTCCTCTCTCCAGACCACAGCGGCCACACTCTATTGTCTGATTCTATTAGTTTGTCTATTTTAGGTTCCTCAAATCAGTAGTGTCATGCAATACTGGTGTTTCTATGTCTGGTCTATTTCACTTAGCCTAATGCCCTCAAGATCCGTCCATGTTGTTACAAATGGCGGGATTTCCTTCTTTTTCTGAGGTTGAATATTCCATGGTTTATATATACCACATTTTATTTATCCATTTATCTGTCAATGGACATTTATGTTGCTTCAATGTCCTGACCATTGTGGATAATGTTTCAAAGAACACAGGAATGAAGAGCATTTCTTCTTTGAGATACTGATTTCACTTCCTTCAGATATAGATCCATTAACTATATTTTATAATTATATGTAGTCTTCATAAAAATAAAATGTATTGAAATATGTTAGGATTCACTTCATAGGCTTGCACATAATAAATCTTTGCAGATTTTCCAAGATGGCTTTAAAAGAATGTATGTTCCTCCATTTCTGGATTTGATGTTCTAAGCCTGTAAGTATTCACATGTCTAAATTGTGCTTTTCAAATCACCAAATTTTTACTTATTTGTTATTTGTATGATCAATTAATTACTTGAAGAAGGGCCATTTATACATGATAGCATAACTTGTATCACACTAACTCTTCCTCTAAAAGCAACTATAGAATGTGGGAGAAATAAAAATATTTGTGAGATCATCAAAGAACTCCCAGAAGAGTCAGATATTGAAGGACACGATTCTAGAGTGAAGGAAAATATATTGAGGTAAGGCCCCTTTGTCCATTGCTCCCTTCTCCTGCCTCTTAGAATCTTCTGGTTCCTGGTAAGGCACGTACATTCTCAGGAGAGAGTGGTAGCCTAGGGTTTTTAGCAGTGTCACTGGGCTGAGGGATTAAAAATTAGAGGCAGCCAGAATATGAGGGGCCAAGATCATGGAGGAGAGAAAAGAACTTTGGAAAGATGAGCCTAAAATTCAGAATGCAATTTCTCCTGTGTCAGTTGTCAGTGGTGGCTTCCTGGGTTGCACGTGCATGGAATGGAGGCTAAGAATCCAAGCTAAATGTACCTGCCAAAGCAGAGATTTGGGCAGTGTTGGGAATTTAAAATAAAGTGTCACATTTAGACTTTCTAACTTAAAATTATGATGTAATTGTCCAGTGATGTCTTCTCATCCTTTTACTGTTCTGTTCTTTACCATTAAAACTTGGATTCATTTGGATTTTATTCTGGCATAAGGTTCAAGATAGACTTTATTTTTTGCCATATGGCTCTCCATGTGTTCCCAAACCAATTATTTAGTAATCAACTTTCTGCTACTAATTGGAGATGCTGCTATTCCATATATGAAATTGAGGTCTTAAAACAAATAAAACTAAAACCAGAGTCAGGCATATTTTCTCAAACTCACCTCTCCTCTCGTGCTCCCGTTTTGATGGATACCACTACTTATTCTTGACTTACACCAAAACCTTAGACTCATCTTTTACTCCTTCTTTGTCTGTGTCTTGCATCCATTTCTTTTACAGTTCCATTGTGTCACCTTCAAAAATGTATATGGACAGGCACCTGGGTGACTCAGTGGGTTGGGCCTCTGCCTTCAGTTCAGGTCATGATCTCAGGGTCCTGGGATCAAGCCCTGCATTGGGTTCTCTGCTCGGCAGGGAGCCTGCTTCCTCCTCTCTCTGCCTGCCTCTCTGCCTGCTTGGGATCTCTTATCTGTCAAATAATAAAATCTTTAAAAAAAAATGTATAGGGAATCTGGCCATCTTTCCTCACCTCTATCTTTACCATCTTGCTTTCAGGCCATTGGAGTCTTCTTGTGAGTTCCTAAATTAGACTCTCAGTGGCCCCTTGTTTTCTTTCTCACCCTGCTTTCTTCACTCATCCTGTTCTCTTCTCCATACTGATGTGATCCTGTAAAACATAAATACCTGGGATGACATCCAAGGTCATTATCATGACCTTACATGACCCAACATCCACTTTCCACACCTGTTCCCACCTCTCCTATTCATTCTTCACTAACTATCCCACTCTTCCTCAAATCGTTCACCGTCTTTTCTCCAGGCTTTTGTGCTTGTCATTCCTTGCTTTGTTTGTTTATTTGATTTTTCCTGCCAGATACTCACTTGGCTCACATCCTCGGGCCAATTCAAGTTTTTCCATTAGCTACCCCTTTCTCAGATACCCGATCTAAAAGATCCCCCTTGTCACTCTCTGCTCATTTACTCTGCTTTACTTTTCTTCACTACTTAGAAATTATGAGATTATCAGTCAAAGTATTATGATTATATGATTATCAGTCAAAGTATTTCATCTTTCTGAGCCTCAGTTTCAACTTCTACAAAGCAGAGATAATAACAGCTCAATTAACAGCAGTAATTAAAAGATATCATAAATGCCGAAGTACTTAACACTTCTGTAGGTACATATAGCAAATGCTTTGAGTCATTCCAGCTTATCTTATTATTTAGGAATTTTGATGGATTTAATCACCAACTAGTTATTTCTCTCCTAGCTTCAGGGTAGCATTTCTCTCTACTGCGGGATTGTTTTCAAGACAAAGTAAAAAATTACTAGTCCTGCTGCTTCTCCTTGAATGACATCCTTCCGCCAATTTCTCCTCTGCCTTTATGACTCTTGGCTCAAATTACAGGTCGGTTCTCCCCCCAGTCTCATCATTTATTAATTACTTTAGTGGGAATATGCATAGCCTGAAGGGAGAAATTTTATCCTCTCCTTTTCACAATTTGTAGAGGATGAGGCTATGGGAAGTGGTTGGCCGACATTCACAGGAGGCAGCAGGTGGCAACAAGCCAGTGGGGCGAGAGAAAATAGAACAGTTCATTTTGTAGAAACATCTTATTGACTTCTAGACATTATCCAGGGTTGAAGCTGTGTCATTATGCTGGGTTTGCATTACAAACACCACTGTATGGAATATTTTTAAATCTAGTCATTATTTCCTAAAACACTGTCATGTGTCCTATTATTAAACTTCCACATTTTGGATTTCAGCTCTTTTTTTAGAACTTCCCTTCTCTTTGGGGTCATTTTCATCTTCAAAAATTTGGGGCCTTTGATCATGCCTACCTTCAACCTATTCCCTTAAAAATCCAACTATGACCAGAATTCCATTCTTGACAGCTTACACCCTGTGTAATATTTAAGAACAAATAAAATCTGTTGCTAAAAATAGTGTAGGTTTGAAAATGAAGGATTTTGTATTACTACAAAACTAATACTTTAAATCAGTGAAAAATTTAGATGCAAAGTAATGCTCCACAAATGCCTAGGTTCACTGTTCTCAAAGATGATTATAAACAGTAATCTCTCTGTACCTGTTTCTTAAAAAAAAAAAAGGTAGGCATGTATTGTATGGAGCACTGGTGTGGGGCATAAACAATGAATCTTGGAACACTGAAAATATAAAATAAAATTAAATTTAAAAAAGATATGGTAATTTCTATCTGGCCTACTAACCTTCCAGAAAGAAGCCTGCATAAATGTGAGCCATGTTATTTATATTAGCAATCTTCTGGCTCCCTTCAGACTCTTGGTTTGATTTAGTTGAAATAAAGAGCAGAGCCAACAAAAACAACAAAACTTGGAAAAAAGAAAACCATATTTTGGTGGAAACTGTTTTCATTACATTTGCCAAAATATTTAACTATGAGATAAACCAGGACTCAATTTCTCTCTCTCTTTTCTTTTTTAAAGATTTTATTTATTTATTTGACAGAGATCACAAGTAGGCAGAGAGGCAGGCAGAGAGAGAGGGGGAAGCAGGCTCCCCGCTGAGCAGAGAGCCTGATATGGGGCTCGATCCCAGGACCCTGGGATCGTGACCTGAGCCAAAGGCAGGGGCTTTAACCCACTGAGCCACCCAGGCGCCCCAGGACTCACTTTCTCAATAGGCACATCAGTTCCCTCAAATCAATGTTTTATTTGAATAAAGATGAGTAAAAAACTGCTTATCACAAAGAAAACACGCAGATCTGTCCTTAATTTCCATCATAGCCTAAGGTCAAGCAGAGTGAACGAAGAATGTTACAATTTCCTAAAGCAAATACTACTTCTTACTGAAAATTTGATTCCTATCTAGAATTTTCTAAGACTCCAGTGAGAATCCTTGCTTCTTATCATCACCAAAATGCTCGCTTATATTTATAGTTTCCTAGGGATTTTATGTTTTTTCTTAAAAGTTTCATATATTCTGCCTCTTTCAAAACAGGCACGCAACAAAGAACATCAATAACTTCCCTCCCCTTGCTCCGTCGCTCCTTTCCTTCCTTCCTTCCGTCTTTCCTTCCTTCCTTCTATCCTTCCATCCACCAACAAACACTTTGCCGAGCAGTGGACTAAAAGATGAAGAAGTGCACTAGTATGAGACTTGGAGATGTCCTGAGGAGAAACTATGAAGGGTTTCAATAAAGATATGAAGGAAATGCTGTCAGAACAGAGAGGAAATTTAACCAACCCCTCCCTGGGGAATCCAAAGAGGCTTCACAGGGAAGGTGGCACTGAAGCGAGGCCTCAATTATTTAAAAACTAAAATGGAATAAACTTTGCTAGGTAAAAAGGGGGAGGGTCAATCCAGACAGAAGGAGCAGCCTGGGCCCCAAATGGCTTCACAGAAAGGTCCAGCAGGAGAGGGGACGCAAGGCCGACATCGGGGTCTGTTCTGTGTCAGAGGGGCCGTGCGGAGAAGGTGGCTGACTTTGGCGGCACCTCTTCTCTCCTGCTGCACACCCTTGTCAAAGCTGTTCTCTTGGGAAGCGTCAGCCCACTTGCGGTGAGCCTAGGGGACATCCACTTCTTCTTTTAATCTTCTGCAAGGTTATTTCTTCTCCTTTGATTTCTCTTTACATGACCTCCCATTTGTTGAGTTATTAGAGTGGTCTGTTTTAAAGACAGGGGATTGATCGTCTATGAAGAGGAGTAGCTTTTTTATAGTTCTCTGGAGTGGAGAAAAATACAGATGAAGTTAAAAACAAAACAAAACAAAAACAAATCTGCCAGCCTACCTAGGAAGTCCTGCTAGTTTGGCCTTATGCATAGAGATTAAACTAACTTATTTTGGAGAAGGTAGAAAAGGGAGCGCTCATGTGCCAGGTGAGGAGGTGTGCATATCATATCTGATTCTCAATCCCAGTAAAGGAGGAAGGCTTTTTAGTGGCCTAGAAACCACAGCTGGGTGCCCTGCTACCCACGTCCCTCACTGCCAGCTGTACATCCCTCCCCCTTTTGCACTCCCGTCACACTGGCCTTCTGGGCTGGTCCTTAAATGTACAAAGCACACTTTCCCTCTGCTCAGAACACTCTTACTTCAGGTGGTCATGTACGTTTCTCCCTCACACACTTCAGGGGTTTGCACAAAGAAGCCTTCTGTGATCCCTGTAAATAGAACAAGACTACCTTCCCCTTCTTCAACATATCCGAACCCTTTCCCTGACTCATTTTTCTTCTGTAAGGGCTTATTCCCACTTGGCGTATCACATATTTTTATCTGCCAGATTTTTTTTATTGTCTTTGTCTTCTACTAGAGTTTACGCATGGTGAGAGCAGGCACTAGTCTATCTTGTGTCTAGAAATAAAGTGTCTAGAAGAGTTGACATTTAGTAAATTGTAATAAATATATTTTAAATAAAAGGAAAATCCATTTATATTGATATATTTATCCATTTATATTGATATTATTAGCAACAGCTTATAGATGAGTAAATTGAATTTCAGAAAAGTGAAATCATTTGTCTGATGTTCCATGACTCATAGGGTGCCTGGATTGGAATACACAGTGCCTCCCAATGCGATGATTTTTCCATTAGGCCGAACTTTATTCCCTAAAAAATTGCTTTCTGTGAGACTTATCTTCAGATATAGCTAACATACTAATGTGCACTACATTCACCATGGTTCTGAAATGTAGAAACCAAATTCACTGTAGCTTGTTTAGGCAAAAAAATGGGTTTATTACTTGTTCCAAAGAATGCACGGACTCATGGGCAGAACTGAAGAAACAGATTTGATCTGAGCTTCCAGAAATGACTACTAAGTCTACACCAAAGAGCTGGCCTGCCAAGGAGGTACTGTTCCCTCTTCCATTTTCAAGGAACTTCATAATCAGAAAACTAGTTACCATGGCTTCTGGCTTTAGGGCAAGACCATGTCTGCCATAACAGGAAGCTGCTGAATCAGGAAAGTCACCACTAGGTTCTAGATCCAGAACCACAATTTGCCACCATCAAGCCAGCAACATGACTGCCCTATCTATATCCTGGTTCTCTCTCTCTGTGTAACTCCGGTCCATATCAAAGATTCATACAAGACCATCCAATTAGTGGAGCTCAGATCACACTTAGCAATTTTGCTGCAAAGGAAATTGGAGAGTAGAGTTCTTTAGCTGTCCAAGCTAGCAGGACTGGAGTGTGAGTTATAAGGGGATCAGAACTATTGTTGACTGAGCTAGTCCACTATCCTATATTGGGCACAGTTAGAGCCAGACCTTCTTCACTCTTCACAGCAACTCTGTAAGGCAACTACCATTTTGTCTCCTAAATTGATAAGAACATGGCTTAGAAAAGGATTTGCCTAGAGTCACTGATGAGGTCATCTATTGAGAGATATTTGTGCCTTCTTTCTGGAGTTTATCAGTGTCCCCTTTCCATTTGCAGAGAACGCAGCAGCCATTGTTCTGTTCACGGCTGAACACTTTAGGGTTAGGGAGTCTAATGATGCTATTCTCCAAATGGAAAACCAGAGAACGTACAAAAATGCAAATCTATGAATCTACTCCATAAATATCTTGCTGACTATTACGAGTGTTTTAAAAGAAGGAGGAGGTAGTTTGGGCTTTCCTCATGTAAAGGTAGTATCTTGGTACACTTTCTTAATAGTGATCTAGTACCCAGCTCTGCCGATATAAAATTTTAATTTTTATAAATTCTCTTGGGGGTGACTAGACTTTCATTAATATTTCACTTGGGCACATTGGTTAACATGTAATCAAATTAATAAGAAATGGACTTAAAACCAGATGAAAAAAGAATGGACTGCTAGGTAATATTTACAGAGCATCAGTGTGTGACATGGGCTGGTAGATATTTACTTATGAATTTTTATCACTTCCCCCCAAAATCTGGCAACTAGGCTTCCATCATTGAAAAGAAGGAGAGATAGAAAGCTTAACAACATGGGGCCGCATCAGTTTGATGTGCCTAAGGAACCATGAATTAAACCTAAAAATGGGGCATATCTAAAAAGAAGTTGTGAAGGTGCTTTTGGCATCATGAAATTGAACAGAGTCAAGTACATAGAAAACCCATAAAGTTTTGATAGAGTTGTATTGATAAACGTGCTGTCCACCTAGACAAAGAAGTGATTCATATCGAATACATAAAACAATCTCCATGTTCCCAATTAGCTACAGGCAGAAAGCAGATGAGAAAGCTGCTCAGGGCAAAGAGGGCAGATTTACTGATGCCTTCTGCAGAAACAGCCAAAGAGTATGATGGAAAAGGAGGAACCCCCCAGAGGCTGACTCAAGAGCTACGGAAAACAGTGGACTAACATCTAATAAGAGAACTGTTCTACCCTTAGTGCAGAGAGACTTGGCAACATTTGTTCAGCACATTTTCAGTTTCTCCGGACCAGTGACTATTATGGGTTACTTCATTCTTTCTTTTTCCAAATAAGAGTATTCGTTGCAATTTTTATGTCCATAGCCCATTGCATATTGAGAGCATGAAGGGCAGATTAATTGTCCAGTAAGTTTATAGATCTATAAAATAAGATAACTTCATCTGAACATGAAGGGCATCCAGGGATTCTGAACTTTGAGTTTGAGGCTGGGACTGAACAAGACTTTTGGCGATCTTAGACTGCCTTGAGTATATTTGGTGTGGAAGAGATATTAAAATGTGAATGAGAAATGGAATGTGATCACTGAGATTACTTTACAGCAAATATTCACGCCTTCCCTTCTAGGAGGAGGCAAAGTATACTTCCCAGAATGGCTTCCCAGCATGGCTTTCACTATGTAACTTTTTAACTAATATGATGTTTGTTGATGAAATGTGAGGACAAACTTGAAATATATTTGCACAATAGGTCTTGCTATCTTCCACTTCTGCCATCGCCTTGAGAAAAACAAGATGTGGGTTGCCTACTGGCCAAAAAAAAATAGGGGGCAGGAAAAGACCGAGGTATAACCTGCAATTTGAGGATAAGCCCAACTACGCCTGGTTTAGGTCAGAGAACCCTCAGTTGTTCCACAGATAACTGGAAGAGAAAAAGGAATTCTTATCTTAGGTAATTGAGTTTCAAGTTTTGGAGTGGTTTGTTATGCATCAAGGGCTAACTGATTAGAAATAAATGGAAATTTTTAATGTCTTGGGAGCTGCCTCCATGGGTCAAGAAAAATGAGTAATCAGAAAGGTTGCTTGAAGTACATATGTGAAATCTAAATAAAGAGAGTTTGGGAATTTTATATAATATTTCCACCCGCCAGAACACATTTCTGCCAGTGACAGTATTATCCACAGTGACCTCTGGCTTTAAACAATGAGAGTGAACTTTGGCAATTCGAGAAGATTCAAAAAGAATGTATCGAAAGTACTATACAGTTTACGGAATTGACAGAAGAGCCAAATAATCAAACTTTGAAAAGTTCAGGATCTGGGAAGATCTCAACAGCAGGAATCCAGGGACATTTTTCTTCTTCAGATTCACATGACATTGCTCATTTCACCTGTCCAGTTGCAAGGAGGGGAGGAGGGGTCGTGCTCTTGTGACTGACTGGTAGTCCCACCAGGAACACATAGAATGGTGAAGGACAGTTGATCATCAATAGTCCTCTCACACCCAAATGACCTAGATAAATTTCTATTCTCTTATTCTCAAGATTTTCCATCAGTCGATTACCCCAAATCTCAGTATTAGAATATTACATCATGTTCCAGCTTGCACCAAATTTGCATCCGATCAGGAGATGTCTGATCTTCTTTTAGAACCTATTGCTTAATCATAATGAATGATGACCTATGACTACATAAAGTCATTGTTCACTGAAGGTTGTTAGTGTCTAGGTTAGAAATAACACTTTGAGTTTTATACTTCAATTTCAAAATGTTTTTAACTGAGGTCACCCAGCACTGTGTTCATTCCTTATAGGTTTATCAATAGCCTCTTACCCCAGTATATCACCCAGTGCTTTTCATGGGTTTCACAGCCAATAAGTACTGTCTCAGGGCACCCCATTAAGCTCCAACTCATCTTCTGTGAGGTCAGCATAGATGGCCACTTTTGAAAATTTCCTTAAAATACTTCCCCTGCTTAAATTGTGACCAGTCTCTGGAAAATAGGGATTATGTTATCTATTATTTGCTCTTGTTTTCTCAGGCTGCAAGTAAGGAGCTCTTTATACTTGGGGCAGTGGAGGGGAGAGAATATAGACGTCCACATTGAGCCTCTATAACACTGTCTTCACTTTAATTATTATTCTGTGGATATGAGCTTCAAGAACTTTCTGTCCCTATTTAAAGAATTGAAGGTGAAATTGAGAAGTGTTGCTAACAAGAAAGGATGATAATTTGTTCATGGCTAAATGACCCGGGTAGCAGGCATTTTTCATAAGCATGACTCATTGGAGATTAAACAAGTTCTGCTTTTCTTCATTCCATCACTGGCCCCATCCTTTTCCAAATTAAAACCGATGAACTATAAGCCATAAAAGGGATTTATTAGAGCGTCGTTCCAATTTTAGCTTGTAAAGGCAATAAACTCCCTTTCCCTCCTCACTCTATTTTTCTGGCTCCCATTTCCTCTTGAATACTGATGGGTGGAAAGGAAAGCTTCATCTTCATGTCTCAAGGTCTTAAAGAGAACAGTCCTGGATGACAGATACACCTAGATCTTCGTGGTAACAATATTGGCTTCATCATCGCCGTCTGCTGTTGGGAGGATGAAAATGAATTCAGCAGTATTTTGCCAAAAAGGACAATGTTCCTGAGTGAGTTTCTTCCCACCTTGGAGTCAGCAGACCTCATGGAGTAAAAGAACTGATTAAGGGACAACCTGTCACCTGAAAGAATCAATGTAACTGCCCAGTGTTGCCTAAAATTAATCTCAAACAGGCCATTTCCTGGCAGAAGCTAATCCAAGTAAAGAATGGCTAAACGCAAGAGAGACCAAGGTACATATGCTTTATTGGAACCACAGGAACAGCTTTCCTCCCAGTGATCTGTGAAAGAGAAATTCAGCTGACCAATTCATCTTTTCCAGTAAAGCTGGCTCTCGGACAACAACTCGTAATTGAACTGTGTCTAATGGTCGCTTAACTGATTGGGCAATCAACGTGTTCATTTGAGCACCAAGTGATTGCCAAGCACATTATGTTTCTGACTTAAATAGACCCTCCTCGCATATTCTTATTTTCTTACATTGGCTTCCTTATTCCCTGATTTGCCAGTTTTTTCTCTGAAAGTCTATTTTCACAAACCCATAAGGGATTAATTCAAGGGACGTGTCTGTCTGTTTTCCCTCCTCCCTTCTTTCTTCCCTTCCCTCTTTTCTTAGCTCCTTCTTCCTTCCTTCCTTCCTCCCTTCCTTCCTTCTTTTTCTCCTCTATTCCTTTTTTCTTTATCTCCCATGCTCTCTTTTGTTATTTCTTTCTTTTTTTTTTTTTTACATTCAATTCCCTTTATTCGGCAAGCAAACATTACTGAACATCTACTCTGATCCACAGAGCTCCAAGGGTTTAAAGTGTCCTGTAGTGAGACCGATAAGTCCCAGATGAGTCCCAGTATTTGCATGAGAAACATCTTAATTAACACCACATTTTGAAGTCATCTATTTGTGAATAAATGACATATATAAAACATTTGCTGATCATTAGTCTCTATGCCTATGACTATTCTAGGGCTATGGTTCTATAGAAGAACCTTCCATATATAGAAGAACCTTCCATATGAGGTCTGCCTTCAAAAGCTTTCCACCTTTTTTAGAGAAAATAGACAAGAATTTAGGAAAATACCGAAGAATGACCAACGGCTGTATAGAACTAACTTTTATCGAAGTTGTGCATATTGGGAATAAAGAAGAGAGTCAGTGAGAACAGTTGGAGTCATTCCTTTTTTCGAGAAGGGCAAGACTTCACTTGGACTAGATAGGAATTTGAAATGGGAGGGTGACAGAGTCTGTAACCAGGTTGAGAACAGGGAACAGAATGTCAAAGATAACAAGAAGAGAATGAGTTGACTTCCAGTTATTATCTCCTCCTACCTCTGGGTCTTCCTGGATTTAAAATTTTAGAACAGTATAAGTAGCATTCACTAATCTTTATTCAGGCCAGAGACTCCTTTCTATGTCCCTGATGTATATTCACAGCTTTCCTCATTGATATGTTGAGCATATTTAACTGGTGTTAACCTACTCACAGTCTACAGCCATCTTTAGCTTACTTTTTGTCCTGATAGAACAATTACATAAGCACTTAATAAAGAAAAACCCCAACCCAACGTTTCCCACTGCACTAATACTCTTTGCTACAAACACAGTCTACTTTATGTCGGTTTCTTGAACGGTTTTTGCCTCACCCCCTCGTAAGCCCACAGGACCCTGTAAAAAGCCATGTTTGTATTCTCCCATGGTAGACCAGATATCCTGGACAAATCTGCCGTAAGAACAATACTGAGTGCTGGATAACATATGAAATCAGTCTTAAAAAATATGTTAGTGAGTTGGCATGAAGGTAAGGAATTCTCAAAAGCCAAGAAACACAGTAGAAGTGTGAATTCAGAGAAATATCAGGAAGTATTAAAGCTGACTTTCTTTTTGAGAATATTTCTAAACTCTAGAGACCTTGAGTTTCCCTTTAACTATAAAGTGGATTGCAGAATAAGTAGCTCGTTGTAGCTTCACTACATATTAAAATAATTTTTTCTTGTCCCTATTGAAATGAAATATAAGCACTATAAATTTTTTATATAAAAGAACTATATATTGGGGAATAATTTGGTATTTTATGTTATGTTATTTTGCTCTATCATTTCATTCTTAAGGTTAGATTAATTTTTAATGATATGAATGCAGTCACATCATTTCTGGCATTTGGTAAAACAAATCTGTCCTCACTGTTCTTGTTTTTCATACTTTTTCTTCATGACTTTTTTGATATTATTCCTTCTATATGACAATCAGGAACATATTATGCAATTCCAAAAACATCTTATTGGGATTATCATTGGGATTGCATTGCATGTATAGATTAATTTAGGTAAAATTCCTTTTCAAAATGGCATTGAGTCTCAGCTTCTTGCTTTATATGATTATTAAGATGTTTATGGTTTTATTTGTATACTTGTATTTTCTTCTTAAATGTGTTCTTACTAAATGCATTCTTAAATGTAGTAAATGGGATCTATTTTATTTCCATCTATAGGAATTCATTGGTAGAAGAAAGAAAGGCTATTAATATTTGAAATACAAAGCAAGTTAGTTGACCAAATTTTATTAATTTTAATAATATAATATTGCATCTTTGGGATTCTGGGTATTCAGTTTTATCATGGATAAAAGATAAAAATGTATTTTTCTTCTAATACACTATATATAAAAATAAATTTTATAAGTTAAATGTAAATGCAAAAATATTAAAATAATAAAATTTTAAAGGAAAAATGAACAAACTGGCTTAAACAGATAATTGTACAATTCTGGAAGCAAAATAACAATAAACTGACCTGAAGAAATTATTCAGAATGCCAGAGGGAGAGTTGAGGCATAAGACATAAGATGCAATGATCAATATGTCTAAGGAATTCCTAAAGAATATAAGAGGGATAATGGGACAATCATCAATAATCAAACACATCATGTTTGAGCATTTTCCAAATTTTATCTATAGTTGAGCATGGCCAAGTAATTTCTTATAGAATGAATAAACCTATAACTAGGAAAAATTGAAGACAAAGGGAAATATAAAGGCAGATAGGAAAAAAAGATATCTACAAAGGAAAAAGTTCGTACACTTAGAGCTGACTTTCCAATCACAGCATTGGACTCAAAGGTCATGGAATATTACCTTTCATGGGTTAGTGAGAAATAAACATCCAATTAAAATTATATTTCCAGTGAAATTTTCTTTGAAGAATGAGAATAAAATCTTTCTTCATTGAAAATTGTCAAAATCACAATTTTGACAAAAAGAATTTTTTTTTGTTAGAGTATAATTTTCACTAAAGGAAATTTGACAGCTTTATAACTAAGCAGAAGGAAAATAATCCTCAAAGAAAGGAATGGTGAATAAAAATCCTGGTATGCACTACGTCTTGATTGTTTAGGAAAACAATAATATTCAATTTTGGATATTTGAAAAAAATAAAGTCAAAATAATGGACAGCAATGTTATGTATGTTGAGATAGAGATTATCAAAGTCAAACTAAATCTAAGGTCTTTGAAATATCCAGTTAAGGAGTAAAATACAGATTAATGTTTGGCTTGGTCGTGTATGCATGTTAGAGTATACAGAATAACCTCTAAAATAATTCAGACAGAAAATTTATTTGTTTGTTTGTTTAAAAGATTTTGTTTATTAATTTGTCAGAGAAAGAGAGAGAGAGAGCACAAGTAGGGGAAGTGGCTGGCAGAGGGAGAAGCAGGCTCACTGCTGAGCAAGGAGCCCAGTGCTGGACTTGATCCCAGGACCCTGGGACCATGACCTGAATTGAAGGTAGACACTTAATCGATTGACTACCCAGGCGGAAAATTTAACTTATAAAATAATAAGTGGTAAATAATTAAAATGAGAAAAAACAAGCAGGGGAAAATGCCAAAAAAGTGGTAAATATGAATCCAAACAAATCAGTAGTAGAAATATGCATATTCTACTAAAATATTTAAAAGAAAAATATTATTAACTAGAAATATAATTTTCATTGGAATTATATCTTTAAACAAATCTGTAGTATATAGATAAGAAAAAAGTAAGAGAGCATACATAAATGTAATTTTAATATTTTAACATTTTTGTATTATGTTAACATACAGAATTTATTTTTATATATAGTGAGAGTAAAAAAATCAAAAAATGTTTTATTTTTATTTTTGTTTCTATAGTGATATGTACTTCATAGGTAGTTATGAATGTCAAATGAGCCAGTGTGGTTTATGTTTAATATGTTATGCTCGATCGTCACTATCCATGTAAAACCCTGAGCCGAGGGCGCTTTACCCTCATCTCTCAATGACTCTATGAAGGCTACTCTGTCTGCATAGCTTCTATGTCCAGGTCATACAGTGAGGTTTTTATAAAGTTTATTTTGCCAATGGGGAGTCTAATACAGAGAGTAATGAGAACTGACCTATTTGATGCACAATCTCAGATTCCTGGTTCTGAGCTGGGTTCCCTAGATTAATAGTTTCCAAGCTTATTATGTATCAAGATCATTTAACATAGATTTTTTTTTTTTAAGATATCCATCCCCCAAACACCAAATCTTTAGAGATGGAGAGTGGAATCTGTCATTTATGTAAAGTTTCCCCAATTTCTGCTTCAGACATGAGTTTTCTTTTGTTCTAGATCAGGCTATCTATAACTGAGAAAAAGTTCACATAAAATCACCCCCTTTTACAGGGTCCTGTATGAGAGAGCCATTTTGAGGTGGTTATTTAAAAGCAGTACAATTTTAAGTCATTAAGACCTGAAGAGCTCTGGGTTCAAACTAACCTTACCTTAGTCCTGAGTTTGTTGTTTATTGGTGGTGAGATCTGGAGTGAATGAGTTGAGTACACTCAACTCTGAATAGCTTTATTAACAGGCAAAATGGAAATATTGAAAGAGCCGAATGGAGTTACAAATGCAAAGCACAAATCCCAGTGCCAGGTTAAACATCAGCCCTCAATAAGTGAGCACTATTATTATTACTTAAAAATATAGACTTGAACATTTACCTTTAATTACCATCCTACTTGCTTTAATTTTTCCTTTGTTTTTTTTTTTTTCCAAGATTTATTTATCTGACAGAAAGAGAGAGAGAGAGATCACAAGCAGGCAGAGAGGCAGGGAGAGAAAGAGGGGAAAACAGGCTCTCTGCTGAGCAGAGAGCCCCACGCAGGGCTCCATCTCAGGATGCGGAGATCATGGCCTGAGCCAAAGGCGGATGCCCAACCCACTGAGCCACCCAGGTGCCCCAATTTTCCTTTGTTTTATATGGGTTTCTCTATTTCAACTTAAGGTTATTCATTAGATTCAAATTTCCTATAGCATTTCATCCTGAAAAATAAATAGTATTGTGAGCTTACTTTCAGTGCTTATTTTTAGTGCTGAAGTCATACAGTCCTCAACTTCTCAATTATCGGTGTGCTGGAAAGCCAATCAGGGAAGAGCATGGAAGGCAGGTGTGGAGAATGTCCCACCTGCCATCTATAATTGTTCCATGGACTGAGTACAGACGTCATTGGGTATGTAGGAATTAAGGAGGCAGCTGAGCAGGCTATGTGGGCATGCCAGTAACAGTACTAGTCTAGATTTAGTTTGGTCTTAGAAGTCCTGATGATCACCCCAGGGACAAGAGTCTCTTGTGTAGGTCAGGGGAGAAGGGTCTAAAGGAAACGCGGAGTGGAGTGTTACACAGTTGGAAGTGAGATGTTAGAATTTTACAAGAAATAGAAGACGTAAGTGAAACGAATCAATCAGAAAAAGACATTCTCATATGATCTCTCAGATAAGAGGAATTTGAGAGGCGGGGGGCGGATTTCATGGGGGGAAGGAGGGAGAAAAAATGAAACAAGATGGGACCAGGGAGAAAGAAAGACCATAAGAGACTCTTAATCTCAGGAAACAAACTGAGGGTTGCTGGGGGTGGCGAGGGGAGGGATAGGGTGGCTGGGTGATGGACATTGGGGAGGGTATGTGCTACGGTGAGAGCCACGAAGTGTGTAAGCCTGATGATTCACAGACCTGTACCCCCGAAGCAAATAATACATTATATGTAAATAAAAAAAGAAAAAAAGAAATAGAAGAGGCAAGCAGAAAAAGGAGCACACCAAGAAAAAAACTGAGATTAGTAGAAGGAACTTTCAGAGAAACATTTTTTTAAGGGGAGAGTGATCAGTTAATGCACTTTTTCTGAGTGATCACCTAGTAGACAGAATTTTAGGCTTGTGTGTGAGAGAGTATAGCAAAGAGCATGGGTACTGGGACGACATTGCCCTGGGACCAACTCCTGGGTCCTCAGTGTATAAGCTGTGTGATCTTGGGCAAGGTACTTGCCTTTCTGTGCCTCAGTTTATCACCTCTAAAAGGAAAGTGATAAATTTTAGTGCCTCTTCTCCATAGGGTTATTACATGAAGTAAATAAGTTCATGCACATAGAGAGGTATATTAGCAGAGAGTAAACAATAAAAGTTAACTGTTTTCTGCTGTGGGTATAAACAAAAAGATTATATGTGTTTAAAAGCATGTTAATTTTTGTTGTATGTAAATTCATATAAAATATATGTAAGTTTTCACTGTATGTATAGAAGAGATACAGAAACACTCTGTTCATACTCTATCAACTTCTTTTTTTTTTTAATCCTCTTTTCTCTGTAAAGTGGCTTCAACCAGCTCCTTCTTATTCTGGTTATTTCACCCCCAACCCATAGCACAAGGCTGGGAGAAATATCCCTGCATTTTCCACAGGGAAAATGGCGAGATTACAGTAAAGCCTGAGAAGCTCATGTGCACACTCAGTGTATGGGAAATGTTCATGGCAGCAGCCTGACAGATCACTTTCTGATTTGCATCCAGGGCTATGGGAAACTAAAGGCAGTCACTCAGTCAACAAATAGTCACCTTCCATGTATTAGGCTCATTACTTAGTGCAGAGATTATAAAATCAAATGAGACATGGTCGGTAACCTTGAGGAATTGGCCGGGTAGTTACTGTACTAGTAGCACTGAAAACATGACAGAATATCAAGGGAAGCCTCGACATCAGATAAACAATAAAGTCCTGTCAAAGGCGGGGAGAAGGCTTCTCACTGTGGATAGGTCTTGAGCTGAGTTTAAAATGAGCAGTAGGAGGAGGCTGCATGAAGAAGAAGGATGGAAGACCAGCTGAAACAATCGTGAGAGGCGATTAACAACATGCCCCATCAGGAAGCACAAATCGTTACACCTGGATCAGCAGAGGGGTCATCAGAGATGAGGCCAGGGAGCTAGAGAGAGTTCAAAATCATAGTCTCAAAGCTCGCCTAGAGAGTTGAGAGCATTGAAGATTTTCTCTCCCTCTCCCTGAGAGGGAGAGGTCAAATGTGTCTCTCAGAGCTGACTGGTGGTTAGGAAGAGTGATTCAGAGGATATCACACTGGAGGTGGAGAGACCAGAAGGCAGTCAGCCTGGCCACATATGACGGTGGCCTGGAGGAAGGCCCTGCCTTGGTCACACCAGTAGAAAGTCAGGAATAGGCTTTGAATGATCTTACCCAGAGGAATTCTGCAGAGCAGGGTAACTACTGGGTGTGAGAGAGAGAGTGAGGAAGAACCAGGGGTGATTCTGTAGTTTCTGGTTCAAAGGGTCCCATGTAAGGGAAGGTGTCTCCAAGATAGGAACGGGAAGAAGAGTTGATCTAGAACTTGCAAACTGCTCTAGCAGTTCTCCTTTCTAACAGCACAAAGTCTGGAATTATTAGCAGCATGGCAAGGGTAGCAGAAATTACCAAGTCCTACAGAGGAGAGATGGGAAGAGAAATAGGGAGGCAGAGCATATAGTCGTGATGGTCAGAGAAGGAATGAGCAGGTCTTGTCTTTGACATGACAGAGCTAGGATTTATTTTCCATCACATGTGGTTGCCTGACAGAATATAGTTACTCAAAAGCCAGATGGATTGGTGGAAGCAACGTTCAAAAGGAACATCCCGCCAGTTGACCCTGAAGAGTGACTCTCAAGAGGTCACCCCCACAATCCTGCTAATTCCCACGGTCTAACTCACTAGTAGCACTACTGTTGACTTGACCAGACTCACATTGGGGGCAATTCCCTTTAACCTAGACCCTGCGGTCATTGCTGGCTTCCCTCCCGGGGGGAGCAGGAGCAATGTGACCAGGACCATGTGCCAAACGCCTGCTTCCCTCTGGGGTCCTGTCGGTGTATGACCTCTACAATGGCTGAAAGACTTGCAGTCCCTGTAAAATGTCACCCCAAAGCAGTGACGCACTGGAACCAAGGGAAAGTTAACCTGTTCTTCTATCCTTTTCCATTCTTCCTTTAGGTTTATTTGTTTGTTTGTTTGTTTGGTGGGTTTTTTTGGCTGGGCTGGGGGTGGGGCATTGGTTAAAGACTTGCTCAGGATCTGGGAAATTTAGAGGGAGAAAACGGAAACTAAAAAGTCATCCTTAGAGAAGAAACTGAGCATTTATGCCCTGCTTCCCAAACTCTCTTTTCAGTAGTCCCAAAGAGGCCTTCCACATGCCCCAGCTCAGACAGGGCACAGAGACTGCCAGGCAGCAGCAGGATGCTATGGGATGGGAGCCACCCAGATGCCAGCACAGGTGACTGTTTGGCAGTCTGTCCTTCCTCACAACATGTGTCTTATTTCTGTTTCTTCTACTCGATCTTTCATGGTACTTCCTTTCATGTTTTCTATCCCTTCTGGTCTTCCATTTCTTTTTCTTTTCATCTTTTTACCTCTTCTCACCATTCTACTTCCATTTCTTCCTGTTAGGATCCCCTCGTTTACTATGAGTCCTTCTTCCTTCTCCTCCCTCTTTTCCCCTTCTCCTTAACTAGAGTAATTAAACATGTTTGCTCTGGGGGCAGATTTCTGGCCCAAGCCCTGCCTTCTTTTTTTTTTTTTTTTTTTTAAATGTATGATCTTGGGTAAATTTCTGAACTTGCCTGTGTCACATTTTCTCCACCCACAATGGAAAGCCACTTACTGCATCTCCCTCAGAGTTTAGGTCTGAGACTTAGATGAGATCATGGAAAGCACGCAGCATAGACTTGTAATAATAAGCCTACCATAGATGTAAGATGCTACTATTAAGTTTTAGCTTTCCTTTGGAAACCCAGTTCTCTCTCTAGGCACTACTGACCTCCACTGATGCGCTTCAGAAATTCTGTAGTCCTTGGTCTCAGCTTGGTCATTATCACTTGGGATGCAAAATCTTAAAACATTGGATGTTATTCTTAGGTGAACACTTCCTCAATCACCTCACTCAATTCTGCCTCTATTCTGTACCACAAAAAGGTAAAAACCCAGTATTTTCCTTTCTCATGTCATATTTCTGTGTGACATCCAGAAAGCAATGCATATTAACACCACAGTTTTTAATGATGAACAATTTAGTGGCTATCACGCAGTTCAGTGGCCTAAGCAAACTCATGTATTGACTTCAGTAGCTGATTCAGTGAATGGAGCCCTTTTGTTTTTTCATTATGCTTTTCAGTCTTGGCAGTTACATGAACCAATTTATCTGGCTGGCTTGCTCAACTGATTCTTTTTTTTTTTTCCCCCATGTTGGGCCTAGGCTGATGGATAGTGAGTTTTCCCTGAGAATGACTCTTTTTGATTTTTCTTTCTACTTTCCTCCCTCTATCATCTCATTTCTAATTCTGAACATCTAAGCATTATTAACTTGGAGTGCTGGGACACAGCCTGGCACATCACAGGTCATGGAGTCTCTACAAAGTTGAGTTTTGTTTGCAAATTGTTATAATGTAAAGGAGTCCCCTCATCCATACCCTTGTGCCTGCCCTCACACAATAAACTGACAACCACATAGTTGAATGAAGAACATAATCTCTGCATTTCTCAGGTTAAGAAATGTTCTGCTGCAGTAACAAACAGTCTTGTAAACAGATGACTTAAATCAGCAATGGCTTATTCCTCACTCAGTTGATATTCTGAAGTGAGTCAAGGGGTCCTTCATCTCACTGCTACACAATCTGAAACATATAATCTCCATGGCTGCCATGGAAGGAGAAGAGAAAGATGGAAATGCTTTTGACTCTATTCCTGACCATATAGGTTTGAAAGTGATTTTTTAAACTTTTATTTTTTAATTTCTATTTATTTTTTAATTTCTATTTCTATTTCTATTATTTTTTTTAATTTCCAGAATTCATTGTTTATGTACCACACCCAGTGCTCCATGCAATATGTGCCTTCCATAATACCAACCACCAGGCTTACCCAACATCCCCACCTCTGCCCCTCCAAAACCCTCAGACTGTTTTTCAGAGTCCATTGTCTCTCATTGATCATCTCCCCCTCCAGTTTCCAACTCCCTTCTCCTCTCCATCTCCCCATGTCCTCTGTGTTATTTCTTATGCTCCACAAATAAGCAAAACCATATGATAAATAGACTCTCTCTGCTTGACTTATTTCACTCAGCATAATCTCTTCCAGTCCCGCCCATGTTGATACAAAAGTTGGGTATTAAAAAAAAAAAATTGTGTATTCATCCTTTCTGATGGAGGCATAATACTCTATAGTATATATGGATCATATATTCCTTATACATTTGTCCATTGAAGGGCATCTTGGTTCTTTCCACAGTTTGGCGACTGTGGTCATTGCTTCTATGAACATTGGGGTACAGATGGCCCTTCTTTTCACTACATCTGTATCTTTGGGGTAAATACCCAGTAGTGCAATTGCAGGGTCATAGGGAAGCTCTATTTTTAATTTCTTAAGGAATCTCCACACTGTTTTTTAAAGTGGTTTTCTGCTCTCCATCTGTTTGTGTGTGGGTACTTGGTAAATGCTCAAGTCTCTGCCATCCTCTGAGAAGGGATGACTCAGTTCAAATCCCAGCTTTGCTTGATGCAGCTTGACCTTGACAAGGTCTTTCTTAACTTCTCTGTACCTCAGTTTCCTCACCTATAAAAATCAGGAGATGTTTTGCAGAGGCCATGCCCATGACTGGCATCTGTATCTCAGGGTTGGTATGAGAATTAAATTTATTTTTTATATGCAGTGCTTAGGATAATATCTGACATATAACAAGCAATAATAAGTGTTTTTCAAAACATGGTCCTTGATCACAGTCAGAAAGAGTTTGCACATATGTGTTATTTATTTCATGGCTGACCATCAAGAAGAAAGGATGGGTGGGGCGCCTGGGTGGCTCAGTGGGTTAAGCCGCTGCCTTCGGCTCAGGTCATGATCTCAGGGTCCTGGGATCGAGTCCCGCATCGGGCTCTCTGCTCAGCAGGGAGCCTGCTTCCTCCTCTCTCTCTCTGCCTGCCTCTCTGCCTACTTGTAATCTCTCTGTCAAATAAATAAATAAAATCTTAAAAAAAAAGAAGAAGAAGAAGAAGAAAGGATGGGCAAGGTGGAGATTGGAGACAAGCATACTGCTCAGAGTCGCTAATAGCAGTGACTTGAATTCCTCTGTCCATACTTGGAAGACGGTACTATATAAAAGCAGCAGCGATCACACATTCGCAGGTAGTCTGGCACACCCTCATGGGAGAGGGGAAGGACAGCCCTGTGTGTTCTGCGGGGAAGAGGGGGTTGTAAAACTTCCTTTTAAATATTTTTGATGAATTTGGATTGCTTTGTGTATTTTTCTCATCGAATGGTCCCTAATTTTTTTCAGGTCCCTGAAAGGATCTTTTCCACAAAATAGCTTGAAATCTGTGGTTCTTAATACCCTGTAAGCTGACTCTTGCAATGAGAAAGGTAGAATTCAGGAAATGGGTATCTCATGGCTTAACAGACCTTGTACCCATGACTATGAATGGGAATATTCTTTTTTTTAAATTTTTTAATTTTTTAATAAACATATAATGTATTATTAGCCCCAGGGGTACAGGTCTATGAATCACCAGGTTTACACACTTCACAGCACTCACCATAGCACACACCCTCCCCAATGTCCATAACCCCACCACCCTCTCCCGACCCCCTCCCCTCAGCAACCCTCAGTTTGTTTTGTGAGATTAAGAGCCTCTTATGGTTTGTCTCCCTCCCAATCTCATCTTGTTTCACTTATTCTTTTCTTACTCCCCAAACCTCCCACTTTGCATCTCCACTTCCTCATATCAGGGAGATAATATGATAGTTGTCCTTCTCAGATTGACTTATTTCGCTAAGCATTATACCCTCTAGTTCCATCCACGTCATTGCAAATGGCTTCATTTCATTTCTTTTGATGGCTGCATAGTATTCCATTGTGTGTATACATACACACACATATACATATATATACATACACATACATACACATATATATACATATCTATGAGTATATATGTGTGTATATATATGTGTGTGTATATATATATGTGTATGTATATATATACCACATCTTCTTTATCCATGAATGGGAATATTCTATACCCCTTTTATAGGGGACAGAATCTGTAAGGGGCAGGGGAGAAGGATTTTAAGCAGTTTGGGCAGGAATCTGTCCCTCAGGTATCTATAGGTCCTGTCCACCTTCTGAGTCTCCTCTGTTTCTGCCTTCTCTATCGGACAGATACTTGGAAGTAAGAGAAGGATAACTCTGAAAGGCGAATTCTCTTCCAACCATTCTTAGTCTCAACTGAGGACCTACAAGTTCATCACCACGTCTACCGAGCAAAGTCTCTGGAGCCAAGTCTGCCTCGACTCTGTGATGAGAGGGAGTCAGAGCAGTGGCAGGAACAGAATATACGACATTTGTTTTCTTCATCCTTCTCCAGATTCGGCATGGGAGATCGGAGACTGGACATGAGCCATATTCTGTCATTACCCTACACATTGCTGTTTCTCATCACACATTTTGTGGACCATTAATGTGTTTACAAGCAGAGAGTTTCATATGAAGCATTTATTTACCCTTATTATTAAGATGCATGTGTTTCACTGGAAGCATCAGCTTTGAGGCCTTTCAAGCACATGATAAAAGCAGGCATGCAAAGGGAAGGAGTATTCTGCCCACAGATCATGAGCAGGTAAGCTCAGCATGTCAGAGTCATAAAATAAGGGGAAAATACAATTGAAAAACACACTGGAAAATTGTATTACATAAAATAATTTACTTCTCATTCGGAATAACCTTCCGGACCTCTTTGTAAGACAGCAGCTCATGAGCACAGGTACAATCTGAAAGTCGTGACAATTATAATAGGGCAAGGTCAATAGAGTTACAAGTTTCGATCCTGGAGTCAACTAGAGATGAAACTGTCGAACCAGGTATAATAAAAAGGACATTGAGGAAGAACTGGGAATATGGAGTAAGACTGCCAGAGAGACAAGAAGGGCACAACAGAGAAAACCTACATCTTTAATACAACGATATTTGTATAGATACACTCTGGTGTTTTCATTCTGCAACCCAGTCTGTTGGCTTAAAAGCCACAAGGTGCTCACGCATGTAATTTATGCTGAAGAAATCGGTGCAATTGGCATGCGTGAGTGTGTGTGTGTATGTGCGCACTTCAAAGGCTGTAGTTTTAGAAGAATGAGAAGAAAATTACTTCCTGGCCATTCATTAATAATTCAGGTGATATCCTGCACCTCCATTTATAAAACAATACAATAATAAAAACATTGTAGAAAACAACATCATAAATAACATAAATGAGAAATTTTCAAGTATTTCATGTGCCTTGAAAAGTTCCAAACAGTAGTTCTAACAATTGGTATCTTATTTTTCTGTTCTTTTTTTTTTTTTTTTTTTTTTTTTCCTTCTTTCCTCTCTCATTTAGTCTCAGAGCCTGGAAAGAGATATGTGCAGCCCTGATGTCTGGTGTGGAATGAACAAGCTACTACTTTCAAAAGAGAAACTTGTGAGGGCTTTTCAGTTTGTAAAAACACGTTTGTCCTTTATAAAATACAATCCTTCCCACCCTGCTGGTTCGTAAGGGGAGGTATATAGCCTGGAGCCATTATAGGGAAACAACCAACCAAACCCGCAGTGAGGTAAGGAGCCTCAACTGATGGCTGAAGTCCTCAGGAAAAAACAAAATGAGGAGAGCACCTTGATCAGGAGAAGAGAAAAGAGGAGAGGATAAGACTATTAACTTTGAAGTTCGATGCCTTCACTCAGCCAGCATCTTACAACAGGTAGAGCTGGCGGGGCCCTACCTCCCTGTCTTCATTCAGCTCAAACATCTTCTCTCCTGACTCCCGTACCAGCCCGGCTGCTGATAACCACATACCAAGCACTCGGGCAGAGAAGGGGAGGCCAGCAGCTTCAGGACTTAAAAGTGCCAACAGTAATAACCAGCTCAAGACAGAACTGTGTCAGCCAGACATAAGATTCTTTATGATATTGGCTCTTTAGAATACTGTTCAACGTCGAGGCTGTCAGTGGTTGAACTATGCATGGAGTCCCTCGAATGCGTCTCCAACAAGACCTGTGGAGTTTACAGAATCAACTTTCCACAGATTAGCCTTTTTGTCTTGGCCTGCACGGCAACTGGTTCTATTTTCCTGTTTGATTGCAGGATGAAAGACCAGGGATCAGTACATGCATGTAGGTATGTACACACACTCCAGTGATGAGCACCTAGGGTCTTTCCTATCTATTCTTGCAGAAATATATATGTATATATACATATAGACATGTATACATAGAATGTGTACCTATGTGTGTGTGTAAATAGATGTATACATATGTATACATGTATACATCTATTTACACACACACATAGGTACACATAATAGATCAACCATATCTTAACATCTAGAGTTGCAGAAAGTGCCAACAGAATACATGTGCTTGTGGATGTCACATGAAATGTACCAACCAACCAACCTGAGGTCAGGCCACTGGGAGAAGAGACCTGCAACAGTCTTTGGAAAGCTGCCCCTCCAAAACCATTCTTTGGATACTTGCTCACGTGGCACCCTAAAGGAATTCTGGGAAAGCTGGACTGGAAGGAGGTCCTGCCCTGATGGAAACCAAACACCAAAACTCGATCTACTTCTTACACAGGAGAGACTCACACATGGCAGGCAGCATGAACACTAAGCTACAATGTGAATAAAGCCCTGGAGCTTAATACAGATCGATATTTGGCCTCAGGTTTTCCAGGCATAGAGTCTTAACATCTCAGGCCTCCAGCACCCTGTGAGAATCAGGCGCACTGGGGGACCAGGGAAGGACAGTCTGCAGAATTCTTGGCTCCTTTCTGCTTCTCTGACCCAGCGCTGGAAGAGTTGGCCAGGTCAAGATAGAATCGAGACTTGAGGAAGCGGCGGTATGAATCCTTTTCCATCAGGTTGAAAATCCTCTTCTGGGCCTCATCAAAGCAGGTTATCGTGGGCTCTAGCATGTTCCGGCTTGTCTCCTCCCTGGTGCAGGAATCCAGGTTTACCTGCAGGGCAAAGGCCAAGATGTATCAGATACACTGCCCCGTTGAGGATGGGAGGCCACGTGCTTGGTGGTGAGTAATCTGTGTGCACCCTCCCTACCCCAGAAATGAAAAGAACAGTTAGCTCAACCCTGGTTCATGCGAGAGAGTGTAAAAAGCTCATCTGCCTCTAGGTGGGCAAGGCAATATATTTGTTCTTTCTCACAAACGGAAAGATTTATCAGATAACTCATTAAGGGAGATCATCTAAGGCATCTGGATGGAAGAGTTTCTTAACTGATTGATTTGGGATTATAGAGACTATAATGACCTCCTCCATTATCAGATTTTTTTTCCTTTAACTTAGGTGATCTGAAGATCCACACCACTGAAGACCACTTGCAGGAAATTTCACTAAGATCCAGAGAGTTCTCTGCCATGAAGACCTACCTCCTTGGTTGCCTGGACTGAGATGAATTCATTATAGATCTTTTTGGCCTTGGGACTTAGTTTAGAGGGCGATTTGATTTTCTTGTACTCTTCGCAGCTAATCCAGAAGTCGATGTTCTCCTCACTGTATTCAGACTTCAAGAAAGCTTTGAAAGCTGCCAGCCCACCTGTGATGGAAGAGAAAGATCCACCATAATCATCACACTAGCAGGCCTCTTGGGACAGTGTATTTCAGAGAAAGCCAAGGTGCTTGAGAGAATAAAGCATGGGGTCAAACAACCACTTTCTCTCCACTTTCTGGGGGCCATTGGGGGTCAGGTGACCCTAATCTGTTTGACATCTATTGGAGCCCAGTTATAACTAGTGCTTCTTGCTCAAGGTTTGAAGTCTTAATGTTTCTGAAACACCCATGCAGCCACCAATTGCCAAAGTAAGTTTGAGAAAGAGAAACTAAAGCTGATTCCATAAGAAGTCTCCATATCTGGAACTTTTCCCGTCTACCTTTTCCCCATGTGGTGAGAGAGATGGTTTTCCACATGGTTGTCTGTCACAAAGCTCGAGGGCATGGTAAAATTTCAAGCAGACTGGTTCTCCTGAGTCTGGAAGTCAGAAGAAACCCAATTGTGTCTGCATTTCCTATTAGATCAAATATAGTATGAGATAATTTGTCTATCTAGAGAGCTTTTGTCCTCATCCTAGTGGGGAAGAAAGCTGTCAGACTTACATTCATGGCTGATCAGGTTTTCCAGTGATTCGGCCCATTTTTTGACTTCCTCTTGGCTCACCCTAGAGACATTAGAGAGAGAAAGAGTAACTTGAATGCCATGATACAAACTTAGGGCAAGAAATTTAAGTCCTGAAAACATGCAGATATTTTCTGTCCCATCCCTGTGATGAGACCTGTTGTTGATTAAGGCAGTCTTTCCATTAATGCATGGACATTTCACATGAAAGTGCTGTCTTCATGAAAATGGATGCCACCTTGATCCACATCTAGTTTAACTAAGAACACAACTTCCTTTTTTCCTCATAGAACATCCTGACATTAAATAGTTAATACTCATTGGGTCTCCACAGAGGCCTTTTCTCTTACCTCTGACAAACCACCACTTTGTCCTTCTTGCTGTGGGAAGAATTATGTTCACAGGAATCTGACTTCTGCAGCAGGAAACCTAGACGATGCTTCATATCTTTTGCACTGCGCAGAAGAAGAAAAAGAATAATGCTAATTAGGTTTTTTAAAAGATACCTTAGTGGCAGAGCTCAAAGAGTCCACTACTAGTAAAGGAGTAGGGGCAGTTTATTCGGGAAATGGGAGCTGAAGTCGGCGTGAACTGTCAGGAAAAGGAGATCCTACTGCTGTGTCTGCCTCTGACTCACTAGGAAACAACAGCCCAGCCTGCTCTGTCTGCAACAGAATTCAGACCCTCAGTCGGCTGCAGGAGCCTCTTCTGTAAACCGGTCATTTTGACCGATGGAACGCTTTGGTGTTTTTAACAGAAACACGGTGAAAACGTGACTGCTCTTTGGGTAATTTATGGGAAGGGGAGAGCAAGCAGTTAACTGTGGAACAAGGTGCCTTCCTGCCGCACGCCACCTTCTGGACAGTGGTTCCCGTTTCCACCTGCCTCCTTGCTAGCAGAGGGACCTACAGAGGCACCATCACCTGGGAAAGGGCTGTTTGGTCCCAGCCTCACCTGAAGTGGTGCCAAGAGATTCACGTTATTTACGGATATTTACGGAGAGAGAGAAGTGGAGGGGGTGGTAAATGCCACTGTTCTCGCCAACATCGGAGCAACTTCAAGCTTGCTGCTAGAGAAATCTCTCGCTGCTGCTGCTGCTGCTGCTGCTGCTTTTACTACTTTCCTGTAGAATATCTACACATTAAGAGCATTTACACTATAAAGGGCATCCAAGCCTTAAAAACAACAGAGAAGCGGGCAAGAGTCACCACTGCAGCTAGTGACTTTAATCAAAGCAGAGCTTCCAGCTTATTGCACTGTTTAACAGGTAGCTGGGGGGCAGCGGAGCACGTGACTTCCTCAGAAAGAAGGACCTTTTAATACGTTTTTAAGCTCAACTGTCTCTTTGTTAATGACTCTTTTGTTTGTATCTCTTTTATTATAAAAGCCAAGAAGTAGTTTTAAAAGAGCAATGTCACTTTAGAAGAAATGAATGACTAGACTTTTCCTCCTGAGAAGGAGAAAAATAAAGTCACAAGGATAAAAAGACATTTTAGGACGGCTCCTGTTATATCGGTGGCCTATCAATGCGCCTTTCTCCAGCAAGCTTGAATTCCATTATGTTCCTGGATTGCCCCTAATATGAATGGTATTTTCTCTTCCTCACAAGACTGATTCCCTCCCCCCACCCAGCTTCTCCGACTGGTCAGGGGATGCAAAACCCTCCTTAATGAGAGCAAGATATAATCATGAAGGCTCGAGTGATTCTAAGATACATATATATCGTGATTCTGTCAAAATATAAGTCACTTCACATTTCCATGTGCTGGGTCAGGCCGAGATCTGAGTTATTGACCAATGCAAGTCATTGCATAAAGAGCTGGAAGTATGCTTTAGCAAGGATGTTACATTTGTCCTAATAATGCATTGCAACCATAAAATAAAAACCAGCAAGACTTCAGAGGTGAGTCAGGAAGCTAGATTTGATGTGCACTTGGCCATGTACTGCCTATGTGACCTTGAGCAGTTCATGCCCTTCTGCAGTGATGTTAGTGGGTTGAAGTGTTGGAATAGTTGATTGGAAGTTGACCAGTGAGGAGATGGAAGAGTCATTGACCTTGTTGCTATACAGGTTACCTCCCCAGCTTAGCTTCTCAGCTCCTTGGACAGACTAGTGCAACCTTTCATCTCTCTCCCTAAATACTTACCAGGGCATAACTCTTTCCTGAACCTCCTGTATTTTGTGTGGTTGGTTTTACATAGGAGTTAACTGAAGCTTGGAGTAATTTGCTCCCTTCATCTCAGGATAGTAATGGAGCAGTCAGTGGAACTTACTCCATACATATTCCCAGCCAGACCCTCCTGCTTCATTTTAAAGCAGCCAAGAAAGTGCATTTAATAAAGAATATTGTTTCACACTCCTGAATGACAGAATATTTGAAAGGTATACTTCTAAGAAGTGCACAGGAGACTTGCTTTCTGGGATATTTCTACAGTCAGATTTAAGGTAATTTTTATTTGCAGGGAAGCAAGGGTGTAGTATACATACAGACTGACTTTGTGCCTTTAACTGTAAGAATAAATAATATCATATGCACTAGTCTTATCTTTTTCTTCAGCTGGCTAATATGTAAACAGTCTCCGAAAGCATATTTATATATATATATATATATATATATATATATATATATATTTTTTTTTTTTTTTTAATTAAGCCAAAGGCATATGAGGAGCTATGGAGTAGTTTTACCTTTTTTTAAATCAAGAGACAATACATCAACAAAGCAATATCTGCAGGATGAGATCGTCTATAGAACGCTTAACTGAATTGTTAGGATCAATACTTCTCAACCATCACTCGCATAAGGCATTTCAGGAACTGGGGGAAAGGGCAATAAGAAAAGGGAGGGTCTAATATTGGAACTCATACTGTATTGCCACACTTGCTTATAAGGACATAAACAGTAGAAGATACTGCAGCACCACACAGAAAACACAGTGTCTGTGATGTAGTCTAACCTCATATGGGCTATCTTCCCCTAAACCACCCCGTTGGAAAGCTCAGAGACACGATTCCACACACCCCAGGGATGCCATCACAGACCACTGCATTTGGTCCGAAAACTCGTATCAATTCTTCATTCGAACTAGCTCGGTGAGAAGATCAGAACAGCCCTCAAAACCGAAGTCATACAAAACAACACATAAGTGCCAGCATTCAGAGGGGCACACTTCTCCAGTGACAATTTTGAGCTGATCTTGGAGGAAAGCTAGCAAGTTGAGCTCCCCCACCCCCAGACCACACTGTTTCTAATTCCAAAGAACTAGGTCAGTAAGGAGTATAGGTAAGTAACTAAGAAAGTCAATCAGAAAGTTTAACGTGGTGAGTGGCTGAAAATAATCTTACCTCCTCAGGCAAGAAGCCGGCAGACCTGCAAGTCCTTTGCACATCTTGTTCGGTGTAGGATTCGCAAGCTGGGGAGGAAATGCGGCAAGAAGAGCTGTGGCTTGGGTTTTGAGCGCCCTTGGCCTTTCCCCGGGAGAAGATGCTGTCAGACTCCCGAGCCTGCAGGGGTCCCTTTTATAGCCCAGCGGCGGCCTCTCAGCCAATCAGACGGCAGCCCTGAAACCACCGCCCCGCAGCCGCCTGGCCAATCAGACGGCAGCTCTGAAACCGCCGCCCCGCAGCAGCCCCCCCCCCCCCCCCCCGCCCCCCCGCCCCCCGCGCCCGGGCGGCGAGAGTTACGCGGGGAGGCACTGACGCATCACCCAGCAAAGTGAACAGCCGGAGACCAGCCTCTTTGCGAAGCGGGCAAACAAAAAAGAAAAATGTGTTCTCTGTCTCTGCCGATGTCGGTCTGGGGCTTTGAATTTCTGGAAAAGGCGAGGGGGAGGGGAGAGAGTTTCAAACGTTAGGAAACATCGCTTTTATTCGTTCTTCTTGTAAAAACAGTGTCCAGGCAGGTTGCCTCTTGGAAGGAAAGGCGCCCGCGGGAGTTCGTGGGCTCGTTTTGGGACTGAATCTCAAGGCGCTTCCTTTTTTGCATTAGAAATAGCCTATCCCACGTGGTCCAAGATCTCATCCTCACTATTTCCAGAGGAGATTTGGCAGGACGGCGGTTTCCAGGTCTCGATTTGCAGAAGTTGCCTTTTGGGTTGTCACATTCTCGCAGGGGCGCGGAGAGGCATGGCTAGAGAGCAGAAGGTTACATGCCTGGCGGCACAGAAAATTAGCCTGGGGACAGTGGATTAGCCACATCAGCCCGACTGTGGAATACTTTTCTGGAAATCTTACTGAGAGCAGGATTCAGCCCAACACTAACCATATACATGTACATGCCTCCTGCCAAAAAGCTGCAACATAGTCCTGGAGAACCAGAGGAAGGAGTAAATGAACAAGTACAAAGACACTTTCTTATCCGCTAATGGACTTAGTATCTTATTAAGTCTTATAGGATTCAGGTCTTCAAACTGGTACATGACAATATTGAAGAGAGACAGAGACAGACACAAAAAAAGGAGGAGGAGGTGGGGTAGGAGGAGGAGGTAGGAAGGGGAGGAGGAAGAGGAGAAAAAGAAGAAAATAGGCAAGTGGCATCTGTATTACCAGGCTTCAGAGTGAACATCTGAGCACCTGGTTAGTATCTTTTGCACACAGCATGACAGACTGAATGCCTGGAAGAACCATGCAGGCGTTTCCTTCTCGTAGTCGTGGCTCCAGTGCCCACACCAGAGTGACAGAGGGGTCCCGCCCCTGCAGGAAAGCTATGCATGATAGGAGGGAATGAATGCCATGTCAGATGCAAACAGCTCTCCTTTTTTAAGTAGATAGGCTCCTGATCACCAGATATAGTGACTGTACTTTACATATGAGAAGCAGGGGCATCAAATGGTTTAGAGGGAAAAGACAAAAATAGATGGGTTCCAGGGAGATGCAAAGGTACCCTAGAATATAGAGAAGGAAGTGACAAAGAGCAATGTGTCTACCTTACAGATGACCCTAGACATCCCACACTGCCCACTCCATTACCCCAGTCCATGGCCCTCAGAGCAGGGAGGTGGCAGAGGAAAAAGAAAATGATGGCATGGCCATAATTTCTAGAAGATGTATTTAAATTATAGGAAAAATTCTCTGGCTTTCTCCAAGTTAGATAGGAAAAAAATTAGATTAACTACAGACAACTTTTCCTTAAGGTTTAACATGGAACAGATACATTGTGTGTGTGTGTGAGAGAGAGAGAGAGAGAGAGAGAGAGAGAGAGAAGTGGACAGTTGTCCTTGGTTGTGTTGGAGAAGGAGACACAGTGCAATGCAAAATGGCAGAGGCCATCAGACCAAGGAATCTAGGGAGATGGACTAGTCAGAATTGGCATTAAAGAATAGAGAATAACTAAAATAAAAAAACCAGGGCCTTCTTTATTTACGTAGGCACCCAAGACAGTGATCATTCAAATAATTTGATTTTAGGAACATGAATGAAGACCTTGAACCTGGGTCAAAGAGATGCGTGACTGGTCATAAGTTAAATACAAATAGTGCCAATAGGTAAGCTAGATGGGATTCAAGGTAATCTAGGCTAACTCCTTCATTTTACCAAAAAGGTAAATGAGAAGAAAAGTGATTTGCCAAGATCTCGGCTTTTTACTGATAGAACTGGTTTCCTGAAGCTAGGTGGTGTGGATGGATTTTCTACTGGCTATAGTATATATCAAATGAGATAAACTATGTAAACAGAGATATTTGTAAACTGTAAAGTGCTAGGCAAATATTGTTTATTGTTAGATTATATACAGCAGATAACAAAATGCAATATTAATTTCAGGTATTTCCATCAAGGAAATTCTGTCTGATTTTCTCTTGGTACCTGACAGCAAGGAACCACATTGCTCTGGTTCTCTATTAAATCCAGGTCTTTTCATCTGTCAAGGTATTTCATATTATTTCACTTCTTTAACTGTAATTTCTTAATTTCTTAAGAGTTTTAATATTTCAAAGGATGTTTGGGAAAGCTTTATATAAGTTAACTTATTTTACACTGTGGGACTGGATTATGTTTGAGGAGGCAAAGACGGGTACATCATGATACCTTGACAATTTTCCGCCCTCTTTCTCTGACATGCACAAAGCCTTTTGTTCTGTTATTCTGTGATTTGTCATTCCTGAATGATTCTCGTGAGGTGGAACAGCTCCATTCTCAAAAGACCTACTTTTTATTTATTCGTTGATTTAAGACCTGTCTTTTGAGCACCTACTCTGTGACAGGTTCTGTCTGAAGAACCACAAGCAGGCAAGTCCCCACCCAAGCGGAATTTCCACCCAGGTAGAAGGAGTCAGCAAATAAACATGTAATTCCAGATTTTAACCCATGCCATGAAGAAAATAAGCAAGTGATGTCACAGAAAGAAACCGACTGGCAAGGGGCTCATTTAGCCAACGGGCTCAGAAAGACCACTTTGAAGAGGTGGGATCTGGAGTGAGAGCTTTCATGGTGAAAAAAGGCCTACCGTGGTCCCATTTTACAGATTAGACATGGAGGGTTTGAGTAACTTACCTGAGGTTTATATATCTACAAGGTGGTGGTGACAGGAGGTCAACTCAGACAGTCCAGGGTGTCTACTATTATCCTCTATGCTACCACGGCCATGAAGGATGAGAGTGTACCATTTAGAGACCACAGAGATGTTGCATGTGACCATGGCTCTGGGGCAGAGGGAGAGAGAAATGAAGCTAGATGGGCACTCTGAGACCCGAAGGGGGTTTCCGGTCACAATGAAGACCAGATTTCATCCTGTAGTTGGGGGGGCTAGGTGAGGTATTCAAGTAGATCACAATAGTGCTCTAGAAGTAGAACTTGGGAAGCAGTGTTTGGGAGGGAGAGAGTGGCAGAAAGTTTGATGTCTATCCCAGTAGTCCAGGTGAAAGAAGATAATGGTAAAAAACACTGCGGGCCAAGGATGGTGAGCATCAAAGGCGGGTTAACGTGGAAAAGCTCTCCTTAAACTGTGAATGCTTAGCATCTGGAAGGCATTGTGGGCCCAAGCTCTGTAAACTGCTTCCTACTGAGGGACATCAAACCACACTGGATGTGAGCTGTGTGCGGTCCCCAGGTAAGTTTCTAATTTCCCCACCCTTAGCTCAGGGAGAACAAGAGAAAACATTGCTCAAGCTCTTCTGAGATCTGAAACAAGGAAAGAAGCTTTTGTGGCAGGCACAGGATTCTACTCCTCAGTATTAAGAAGGGGACCCTGTGAGGGCAGGATAGAGACCAAGGCTCAGCCTTAGTCAACATTCATACCATCTCAGATCACAATTTCCTCTCAGCGGTTAGAACCATGCCCTGCCCCCCTTAATAGTTGACTTCAGTGGCCGCGATGTCAGAGAGAGAGTTCAAGTTATTGATTTAAGGCCAAAAAGCAAACATAACCAACTGGAGAGTGCTGTACACCAGGGAGATGGACAGGCACTTCCCCGGTGTCTCCCTTTTGGGAAAGGTGTCTTAACTCTCTGCATCAAGCTTGGTGGTCACATGCAGGAAATCAGAGCCCTTCACCCTGACACTAGACTAAAACCAGGTGAGGTATGGCTCGATTTCCCTTGGATGGTGTCACACTTAATGAGCTGAGGGAAACATCTTTCTTTCCTAAGAAGTAAGGGAAGAACCAAAATATCCTTATCCCAAAGATTTCATCTTTCTTATGCAGAGCTTAGCCCAAGATAGAAACAGGAGTTTCATAAGACTTCATTTAAAATGTGTAAATGGAAAGAGATGACATGGTATCCTGGAATGTGCTTGAACTTCGCCATCAAGCTGACTTGGATTCTAATAATAGCTCTTCCCCATGCTGGCTGGGTGGTCCTGCAAGCTAGGGTAAACGTTCTGAATTTCAGCTTCTTCTTGTGTCAAATGGGATAATACTATATGATCTGGTAGAGGTGCTCAGTAATATTTGTTGAATGAATATTGTTAGGATTATATGATACCATGTATGCAAAAGTTATCAGGAATACTTAGGAATCGTAACTATTATTATCAGAAATGTATTATACATTTTATATGAATTAGCATTGTGATCATTATTCATCTCTTAAAAAAAAAAAGCATGGGCTCCCACTTGCCTTCATATGAAAATGTCAAATTCCTGACATGACCCTCCAGGACTTTGATGCTTGGACCACAGCATACCTTTCATCCCTCCTTCCACTCTTTTCATCATATTCATCCCAGACTGTTGAGGATTCCCCACACATGTGTGTGTCTTCCCTACTTCGTGCCCAGGCTGACGCTGTGCCATCCACCTGGAATACTGACACAACTCCCTACCTGTCGAACCCTCTTCCCCTGCCCTCCATCCTAACCCATTGCTACCTCTTTTGTCCTCTGCCAGCACTGTGCTTGCACCCAACCTCTATCTAAATTCTCTTTAAATCTGTGTTACCTTTGTTTGTAATGTTTATGCAAACCTTTATGTTCAATGTCTTCTGCGGGTCTGAAAATGTGCTCATTCCGGAGACATTAATCTAACAAACAAAGGGACACTTGTGGCACAGTTAAGTGTCTGACTCTTGGTTTCAGCTCAGGTCATAGTCTCATGGGTGGTGAGATTGAGCCCTGCAATGGGCTCTGTGCTCAGCATGGTGTCTGCCTCAGATTTTCTCTTCCCTCTGCCCCACCTCTACTCTCTTCTATCTCTCTCTCAAATAAATAAATAAATTTTTAAAAAATGTCTAGCAAATACATACAGATACCCTCTGTGTGCTCAGTGCCATGCTAGGCAGTACATACAAGACCAGACTCTGCACTTTACCATCCTACATTCTGGTGGGGAGGTGGAGAGCAAAAATCGAGTATATAGGCAAATAAATAAAGTAATTATGAATTGGGATAAATGTTGTCAAGGAGAAAAAGAAGACCTACACCAAAGGATGCCTTAAGAAATAACAGGGTAAGCAGTCCTACTTCATCTTAGATGAAGAAGCAAGAGTTCTCTAAGAAGGTAATATTTCAACTAGGACCTACAATACGGGAAGGGGCCTGCCATGCAAATAATGGTGGCATCCCAGGCAGAAGAAAGCAGATGTACAGGCCCTGAGGCCAGAAAAAGTCTGATGCATAGAAAAATGACAGGGGTTAGGATGTAGGGCGTAGAAACAAGAACAGCAAGATAAGGTTAGGCTAGGATACATAGATAGGAATCTACGTAAGGGGCTTGAACTTTATTTCCCCTACAATGTGAGGAGGTGGCATGTGCATGTTATGACTCACATTTCCTGGATCTTAGACTGTTTTATGGTAAATAGAACCCGGACATCAAGAGGTTGTGTAGAAAACTGTAGAAATTGTCTAGAGAAGGAATGGTAGGGGTGTGCAACAGGCAGGAGGAGAAGACTCCATCCCAACACTGAAAAGCTTGCATTTTGGTGGTGGAGAAAGTCATTGAGCAATTAATTTTAGGAAAATATTAGACATTCACAAACAGGGACAATCATAGGTGCTTGGAGAGGAGAAGAGAAGAACATGAGGTGGTCATGGAGGTGGACTGAGTTACCTCACTATCTGAAAGGATAAGCATCATTATTCGTCCATTTCACACAGGAGGGACCTGAGCACACAGAAGCTAAGTAATGTGTTTCATGGTGTCACAGCTATGAAATCATTGAGCAAGATTGAAGCTTAAGCCACTTGTTTCCAGAGGCCATGCCCTTAACTCCTATGTGATACTGCCTCTCATACTGGTTGTGCTTCTCTGCCTGGCCATGAGCTACTAGAAGCCTCTCATCTCACGTGCTTGCTTGTTCCAATGACATTTTGCCTATATGCATTGTTTCTTTTCATCCAGGGAACCGGGGTGATGGGGTCAGCCTCTATCACACCAGTGAATTAAACTTCCCATGTCCACTTAAATTTAATGACTATTTATTTAAAATTATTTAATTAAGGTACAGCTGACATATAATATTAGTTGCAGGTGTGTAACATAGTGATTTGCAATTACATACATTGTGAAAGGCTCAGTATGATAAGTGTAGTGCCCATTTGTCACCATACAGTGTTATTACCATATTATTGATTATATTCCCCAGATGTAATTTACACCTCCATGGCTTGCTTATTTCATAACTGGAAGTTTGTACTTCTCATTCCCCTTGGCTGTTTTGCCCTTCCTCCACCCAACCCTTTTCTCTGGCAACCACTGGTCTGATCTCTGTGTTTATGAGTCTGTTTGCTCATTGGTTTTGTTTTTCGGATTCTACAGATAAGTGAAATCATATGGTACTTGCCTTTCTCTCCCTGATTTAATGAATGCAATGACTTCAATCTTCACTCTTCAGTCACCCTGGTATAATTAACAAATCTAAGTGAAGGCAAGGTAAGAAAGAAGGAACAATTCTGGAAGTCTTGTGAATTCATGTAGTAGTTCCCAAGAGGATAAATTCCTCTGAGCATATGCCTTATTTCAAAAGTTTTTTTAAAATTTAGAATGTTTTCTGTATTTGTAATTAATCATTTGACTTGATAATTAAGGTGTAGAAAGTCATTATATCTGTTTCTAGAAAGGTCAAGTTTTAAGGAAACACTGCATCAAAATCCTAAAATGAGAACCCACCTGGGGTACCCCTCTCAAGTTTCATCCATTTCTGAGCTCAGTCTCCCCCCAGCTGAAGGTCCTCAGGGAAGCAGCTCTGTAATCTTGTAGGATTTCTGGCCGGGACGTATGTGTGAACAAGTAAACACACTTACTCATATCAAACCATGGAGACAGCTGCCCCTCATCTGGCAGGAAATAACAGTGATTGAAATAGTATCATTGCACCAAGGTGTTGACCCAGAAATATGGAAGGGCTGTCCCACAATATAGAGTTCATGTGCCTTGATTGTTTTGGGGGAGTGTTGATGGGTTTTTGTTGAGCCATAAAATGGCCTCAGCCATTTCCTCTTAAAATAACCAATTTCTGTAACACTTCACAGTTTGCAAAGCACTTCTTCTACATTATCTCATTTGCCTTTCAGATCAAACTCCGTATGTCCAAAATTGAGATAATTTTGCCCTCCAAAAACCACTCTGTCTCCAGTGTTTATTCCCGTCAATCTACTCTGGTGGTGTTTTTACTCTGCTCTTCCTCTCCTGGCCTTATTAACCTGGTTCAGACCCCCTTGCATGTCCTCTGGAACAGATGACTTCATTGCTTTTTTTTTTTCCCCCAATTTATTTGAGACAGAGAGAGAGAGAGCAAACAGGAAGGATGTCAGAGAGAGGGGGGGAAGCAGACTCTGCTGAGCAGGGAGCCCAGTTTGGGGCTTGATCCCAGGACCCTGAGATCAGGACCTGAGCTGAAGGCAGACGCTTCCCCGACTGAGCCACCCACCTTCGTTGCTTTCGTAACGTAAGAGTGCTCCTGCTTCAAACGAACTCCTTAGGCAGAACATCAAAAAGAGAGCAGAATTACATGAAGCAACTGGAAAGACAGAAGAGCTTTCTGCCCCATCAGGTCATCTTCCGAAATCCCTGAAGCTTCACTAGACCATAGTGTTGCCCATGTGTTCATTTGTTTATTTATTTATTTAGTCTACATCTGCTTTCATGTGCTGCTGGCAGGGTTGGGCATTGCAATACAGACTATCAGGGCTCACAAAGGCTAAAATATTTACTCTCTGGCCTTTCACAGAAAAAAACAAAGCAAAACAACAAAAACGAGAACAAAAACCCATGCTGGTCACTGGGCTACAATGTAACAATAGGTCTACTGAACCAGGTTCCCTATGAACTCTTCCTGCCTTATTCATCCATCCAGCACACTGCAGTGATAGCCTGCCCCAACAAGCTTGTGCCACTAACTTTCTGCAAAAGAAAGTTACAATTTCTTCACCCACACTACTCCACACTTGACGACCACGTACCTTTCTGACCTTAATTTCCAATCTCTTCCCAAACACTCTGAAGTATTGACTTTTCTCTCTCAATGGTCCATGCTTTCTTATACCCAAGTCATTTTTATCTAGCAGGAGCCTTCTTGCTCGTAGTCACCCAATCTCCAAACTTGAAATCCCTTCAGAAGAGTTAACTGAGCCCACAGTGAAAAGAGACCTCCTTCCTTTAGTTTGCTGACTTCAGTACTTTAGTGACAAAGTACTTTTGTCACTATCTATCGTGGCATTGAGCAATTTCTGTCATAAGTGCCAATCATACACACACACACACACACACACACACACAACTAGTGCTCTTTCTTTTACTGTTTTATAAACTCAGTGGTGATAGGAGGCTGACCATATTCCACCCTTGCAGAACCTACTGGTACTATTCATCTTGCATTTAAGAACCTTACGCTAAAGAGGTGTGGAATGAAGAAACCCATGATCCTGCAGATAGGAATTATTATACCATCCGTTTTACCAATGTGTAAACTAAGAAAGAAGATGCGTGTCAGTCAGGATAAATTAGATTCTACCACAGTAACATACAACCTCCCAAATCCAAATGCACTTAAAAGAACAAAGACTTGTTCTTGTCCATCCCCTGTGTCCTTTCAGGCGGTGTTTGCTGTAGTCTTGAGTCTGAGACAAGTGCTCCATCTGGAATGTTGCCGGTGTTCTATGACAGCTTTTTCTTAGAAGTGATGTACATCAGTTCTGTTTCTATGTCATCAGTCAAAGCAAATCACACAACCAAGCTTTGTGACCGAGGGGCAGGCCAGCATAATCTGTCCCCTACAAGTGGCAGCAGATATTTCTAAATGCTAACAAGATCTACCACAAGGAGGTTAAATGACTCGTCCAAAATCACACAGGGAGCGAGTGACAGGAAGTGAAAGGAAGTCATTTGATATGTAAGTCCAGCTTCTCTCTTCACTCCATCATAAAGCAAACTGACGACCAGAGGGAATGATGTGGCGCCTGCAGAAGCAGCTCTGCTCTAGCCGCTCAAACTGACCCACCAGCCCGGAACACTAGAAGGGGAGAAAACAAATGAGAACAGTGATGTCTTCAGGTCAGTTCCTTTAGCGTGTCACAATTGGAGAATCCACGGCTGTGGCTACGGATGGCAATACAGGAAGTGACAGCTTCTATTATTGCTGATTGCCTTAAGAGGCTGCTGGAAGCAGTTGGAATGCAGTAAATGGAATAAAGCTTCAGCTGCGCTACCCCGGCTCTAAACACCATTACCAGCGCGTGGGAACAGAGAGGCCTGCAGAGGCTGGATGGCACAAAAATCATGGGGACGTAGATCAGGCTGAAGGGCACTGTGCGCATGGATGTCTCCTTAAATGTACTCATCTTCCTATTTATGGCAAAAGGCTTGGGATTTACTTCATATAAGCAGAGCAGATTTCTGGCCATTTTTATGGAGAATCAGCAAGTAGTTAATTAGTTTCTGGGCACTATGCTGGACCCGAGGAACGAGACAGATATCATTCCTGACCTCACAGAGATGATAGTCCAGTACATTGAGGGGAGTGAGAACAAAAAGAGAAGAACAGGGTTGTAGCAGACATTCTCGGTGCTCTGACAAGATTCTCCTGAATCCCTTTTGCTGTTTCTGTGAGCTCACCCCCAAATTTTGAATGTCTTCACTTCTACTCGCCTGCACCTGACCTCGTCTTGGAGGACCAACTTCAGCATGCTGGAGCAGCTTTGGCAGCAAGCTCAGAAAGTGGGAGTTGCCTAGGAGTTTAAGTGCCTTCTCCCCGTGACTGGCAGTAGGGTGTGAAAGCCAAGCTCACTTGCTTTTCCAGGGAAACAAAGCCAGAGCCATAATTCACACTACAGAGTTCCCCTGAAGCTGGGTCTTTGATGCAATTGTAGCCTTGCTAGGTGTCCCAGCCATGAGAAATCACCCCACTGGTGCAAGAAAGACCCTGCAAGACATTCACAGCATCGGGATTTACCTTTGCTCATTTTAACCACATTCAATTCTGTAGTTTTGTAGCAGAGACTATACAGATGAGAAAATTGCCATCTGTTCTCAGGCACGTTGGAGTCCTCTAGCAGGAAGACATGAAAAGTGAAGTTAACACAATACAAAATCCTATCAGATGAGTGTCACCAAAAAAGTACAAAATGCCAAAGAGATTGAGAAGAGAAGAGAGAGACTGAGATCACACCAACTTAGAAAAAAACAGGAAGGGTTTTATAGAAGACGTGTCATCCAGCGAGCCTTGAAATTATGACTAGGATTTCAAGAAACGTAGCGTAACTTGAGCTAATCCCAGGATCTCTCTTGGTGCCACATACAAACATCTGCAGAATCTCAAGCAAAAATTATCAAAAACTGGGGGAATCTGGGTGGCTCAGTTGGTTGAGTGTCCGACTCTTGATTATGGGCTCGGGTTATAACCTCAGGGTCCTGAGATGGAGCCCTCCGGCAGGCTCTACACAGGGCATGGACCCTACTTAAGATTTCACTCTCTCTCCCTCTGCCCCTCCCCACACCCCACACTTGTGCTCTCGTTCTCTCTCACAAAAAAAAAAAATAATAATAATAATAATAATAAAAATCCCATGTTACACATTGCCAATTCGTAACCAGGACTGCTCTTGTAAGTTCCTCCTTCCTCTCCTGTCCTGTCGTCTGTCATCTTCAGTAGCTTCAGACTCTTCCTCTGTCCTGTTTACAGGACATACTTGGCATCTGGTTTCGTCTCCAGGAAGCCTGAGTACAACAGCGACCACGAATCTTGTCAAAGGGTTGGGTCTGTGGGAGGGGAAGGTGGGCTGACTCACTTGTTAAAATGTGCTGCCGTTGTCCCAAGAAAACAGAATGGTCAGCACAGAGGTCTGTGTTCTAGGACAATGACTGGAATTGGGGTGAGTATAGGATGAACGGAGAAAGACTAACACTATGTTCCAGGATCTACTGTGTGGACTTGTCCTACAAGCTCTCAGCGGGGTGACGGCATGAGGTGTGAGGCCCGCATTAGTTGGATACAAGAGAAATGACCATACTTGTTGGATTAGAGGGGAAGGGGGCAAATAAACTTAGATTTGGTGAACTCTACACACCTTAATTTTTTTTTGTTTTTGTACTGTTGAAACAGTATTCAAGTTTCAGAAAAAAAAGTCAAGTGATGCGGGGGCAGTATTTGCATTAAAGATCTGTTTTTCCAAGCTTCCAGAGTGGGATCTGAAATGAGCACACAGTTGGCCCAACTTCTGTCTCTGGGCCCTAACCCCCATTTCCTGAGAACCCCACTGATAAATGGGAATTAATGTTCATGCTCCTATGAGCCACTGAGTCACCAGAGATCCAATTACGCTCGTCACACTTTCCCCCCTTAAGGCAGAGAGTGGGCTAATGCACTTTAGAAATATTTTTAGTAATAAGTCTTGAAGCGAAGAGGTTTTTTCATTTTACATTTCAGGTAATTGGAAGATGAGGTCATGATTGTTATTAGCTACATTTTGGGCCTAACTCTAAGTCAAAAGTACAGGGCTAAGTGTTGTGGCTGATGGAAAGACAAAGAAGAGGGGTCTTAGCTTAAAAATAGACATGCACAAATAATGATACGGAGTCAAAGAAGGGGGAAGGTACATTCAGGGTGAGCTCTGATAACCTCAAATACAGCATCTCAAACAGCGGTGTTATGTACGCTGCCAAATTAGTATCTTACCCAAAACTAGAAGTGGAGGTTATTCATTTCAGTTTTACATTTCTTATTTTTGCTCCTTGTCATCTGGTTAAAAGGTGGAATGGAAGGAAAACATGCAGACAGGGAAGGAGTTTTCTCTTGCTCTCTCTTTTTCACAGGCTCTGATTGTGTCCAGGCACTGGAGTCCTCTTGGCTAACGGACACCTGTCTCACTCTGCCGCTGGCCACTGCTATCCATCCACAGAATAGGCATTTACTGAGCAGCTACTATATTCTGGCCCCAGAACCTGCCTGCGCAGTGTCCTCGTACATATTCACAATGCTTTCTCAGTTTCCAAGATGATTTCATGTTTTTTAAGATTTTATTTACTTATTTATTAGAGAGAGAAAGAGAGAGAAAGCATGAGTGGGGGGAGGGGCATAAATACAGGAAGAAGGAGGCTCTCCGCTTAGCAGGGAGTCCCATGTAGGCTCCATCTCAGGACCCTGGGATCATGAACAGAGCTGAAGGCAGACGCTTAGCCAACTGAGCCAGCCGGGTGCCCCTGATTTCATATTTCAATCAAGGAAATGTGTCTTATTTCTCTCCCCTTTGGAGAAAATGGAGATGAGTTTGGTTGGAAATCTTTGAAAAGGAAGTTTATTTCTATTTGATTATCCATGCAAGAAACCTGGGGATTATTCTCATTCTCTATGAAATCTTACTCTCTAGGTCAGAAGTCTCTCTGGTTAAAAATCAGAAAAGGGGGGCACCTGGGGGGCTCAGTGGGTTAAGCCTCTGCCTTCAGCTCAGGTCATGATCTCAGGGTCCTGGGATCGAGCCCCGCATCGGGCTCTCTGCTCAGCAGGGAGCCTGCTTCCCTCTCTCTCTCTCTGCCTGCCTCTCTGCCTACTTGTGATCTCTCTGTCAAATAAATGAATAAAATCTTAAAAAAAAAAATCAGAAAAGGGAGGTATGGTTTCTATAAAGCTTATACCAATGCATTGTGAGAGAGCTTTAGAGATATGCGAGAAATCAGGAAACATGCATGGGTAATGTCTTAGAGGTTCTGAGAACTGGTGCAAATCCCATAAAATCCTGACCTAGCCCCTGGCCATGAGCTGCCATAATCACCCTCTTCTGTAGCCTTCACAGCAGGCTCTGAGCTGGGGGTGGCATGAGGGGAAGGAAAATAATCTCTAGCCTGTTTTTCAGATGAGGAAAAAAAAAAATTTAGAACAGAGAGCCCAAGTTAGGGAATTACTGAAGATTAAAAATTAGTTAAGTAATTGCTAATAAGTAATTACGAGTAAGGTGGGGTCCAGATCTTCTGACTCCAATTCCCCATGCTTCTCTTGATAGCTCACAACTGTTCTCTGAAATGAGGTCCCTTTGAAGCCTCATTAAACACCCACATAGAAATGGCAGGGCCTTGTTGCCAATGGGCATCCAGTTTCCATTCTACTTTATAAAAATCAAGTGGGAAAATGCACCAGGCTATTAGAAATTATGCCACTAGAGCACTGCTGATGGGAACTGTGGGCGATTTAACCTGCTTGGAGATGCCGAACACCATCCAACAGGAGATTACTATGGCAATGCTCCTCTTATCTCAGTGGCTTTAAACAAAAATATCTCAAGAGCAAAGTAATTAGGTAAGTAGAGCAGTGCGTCTGCGTTGTTTCATGCAGTCGTTTTCCAATGATTACTGGTTTTATTGCTGTGCCTTGGGCTCCCAGGTCCCACCTAATATAGCAGTTCTGCCCAGGGGAGGGAGACGACGGATGCGCGTGCACGCACATGCCTGTGTATATATGTGTGGGTGTGATGGGGGCAGTACCTTGGATTAGCATGTCCCCAAAATTCCTTTCGCAAGTGGCCCCATATGGCAGGCTCCCACTCAAGTGCAAATGGAACAAAAGAAATTATATGTGGGATCGCAGGATACACACAACCTCAGATTGGGCTTGTCAGAGGGTTACGAGTGCTGTCATGGGAGCAGTGTTCATCCGTGCCTTGCTTTCCTCCCCGTAGATTAAATTTAAGTGTCTCCCCATGTTGCTGCTTCTAACTCCCTGTGACTCAGATTGTCTTTTCTCAAGGCTCCCAAAACATCTCTTGTTTCTGTTTCTATTGCCTTGCACCCCTCCCTGCCCAGCCAGGCATCAGCACTACCATCCTCACTCTACCCTCTTCTCTGCCCTGGAAGTAGAGAACTCTCACCTTGCGGTGCTTCCTCATCACAGGTGAACATTGCCAGGGAGAAAGCATCAAGTCCCCCAGGGTTCCTCTTGCATCTACTCCCAACACAATGGAAAAGATAAAAGGAAATGACTTTTGTTGAGAACCACTAAGTGCCAGGCCTTTAGTCAGGCACTTTGGATGTTTTCTCAGTTGACCCATCTTGTCAATAACCCAGATGAGACACCTGACCCATCTTGTCAATAACCCAGATGAGACACCGGGACTCATAGAAGCAAACCACAGATCCCAGCATCACACAGCTACTAAGTAGCGGAGCTGGGCTAGAAACTCAGGGCTGGATGAGCCCATGGGGCCTTCCCTAAGGACCGTTTATATATTTAAATGTGGAGGGGTCAATCGCTCCTCCTCTGCCCTGCTTTCGGTCTACCGTCTGACTTTTTTATCATTGTCACTATCATTCGTATCAGTGACTCTCGACCAGAGTGATTTTGCCTTCCAGCGGACGTGAGGTAATGTCCGGAGCCCTTTCTTGTGGGAGATATCACTGGCGTCTAGTGGGTGGAGACCAGAGATGCTGCTAATCACACTGCAGTGCACATAATAGCCGCTACAACAAAGAACTGTCCTGTCCACAAGGTTAATCATGCCCCGGTTGGGGGGGCCTGAGCTTAGAGAAACTATATGGGTTCTCACGAGCTAGGTAATATTGTATGTATCTCCTACCTGTGGAAGTTCACTGACTTCTACCTAACTTTCAGCCAGAGGTGAGAGTCTAGAGCACAAGCCCATTTCTGGGAAGACTGTGACCATCTGTCTTTCATGAGAGTCCTTTGAAGGTGTTAACACAAAGGTTAGGAAACCCTAGTATAGTGAAGAGACCCATAAAAAATGTTACAACTGCTATGATAATTTGTCAGGGGGATACATGAGTAAGGCAGTATTTGTGAAGGAAGTCATGGAAGCTGCCTTTACACAGGTGGTGATGCTTGAGTTGAGACACACAGAATCGATGAAATCATTTAAAAACATCAAGTTGGGGACGCCTGGGTGGCTCAGTGAGTGCAGCCTCTGCCTTTGGCTCCAGTCATGATCTCAGGGTCCTAGGATCATGAGCCCCGCATCGGGCTCTCTGCTCAGTGGGGAGCCTGCTTCCTCCTCTCTCTCTCTTTCTCTCTGCCTACTTGTGATCTCTGTCAAATAAATACATAAATAAATATTTAAAAATATCAAGTTGAACAAAAACCAAGATGGCTGCACTAATGCTTCAGGAAAGCTTGATTTTTAAGCAACCCTTGCCCTCTCTTCTCCAAAACTCCCCTCCTCCCTTCTTAGGCTCTTCTTTCAAGATCCTGGTACTACCCTACAGACCAGACCAAGGAGGCTGGCAGCAAGTAGACGTTTCCTGTCAAAACCAGCTAGATTCTGTGTTTCCCTTTGGAAACCCCCAACTCTTTCCTCCAGGCGGACTTGTGCTTTCTTGAAGGCCGTAGCTTCCTGCAGCTTCCTTTGCCTGATAAAGCAATAAACTATTGTTCCTCTTTCTCCTCAACTCTCTCTGACTTATATTTTGGCTTCGAAGCACGGAGGTCAGTTTTTGACAACATGGGGAGGCACTCTCCAGGGAGACAAGAGGAGAAGTGGGCACTCTGAGAAGAGTGGACAGTGTGAGTTATGCCTGGGGGTTTGAAAGAGTGTGGCGTGTTTGGGGATGATGGGTTGTTCAGGGTACCTAGCACATAAGGGAGGGGCAAAATACAGCTGGACAGGTCACTAGGGGCCAGATCTTATAGGACCTCATGGAATTTTCATTTTGTCTTTTAGGTGACAGGGAGCTTCTCTACTGGTTCCTTATTTTCACTTAGTAGAAGCATGATATCCCAGCCCAAGGACCAGCTGCCATTCCCCATCCAATACTGTCTCTTAAGAATATAATGATGTATTAGTTTTGTGTGGCTATCATACAGAATACAAACTTGGGGGCTAACAGCAACAGAAATGTGTTCTCTCACCGCTCTGGGCATGAGAGTCTAAATCAAAGTGTCAGCTGGCCAGACTGTCCCTCAGAAGCTTCTGAGGAGGATCCTTCCTTGTCACTTCTAGCTTCGGATGATTGCTGGCAATTTTTGGTGCTCCTGGCCTTTAGACCCACTCTCCAGATTCTGTGTCCATCATCCCATGACATTCTCCCAGTGCGCCTGTGTCCAAATTTCCCTCCCCTTATAAGGACACTAGTCACATTAGATCAGGGACCACCCTGATCCAGAATGACCCCATTTTGACTTGATTACATCCATGAAGACCCCATTTCCAAATAAGGCCACAGTTATAGGTTCTCTGGGTAAGGACACAATTCAACCCACAACATCTGATTGGGTCCTATTTCCTTCCTTACAGAGGTCAAGCCCCTCTGAGCTGGAGCTAATACTGTCTGCTGGGACCTGAGCTCAGAGGACACTCTATCTCCATGTCCGTACTGATGTTACTATCTGAATTGGGATGAATACAAACTACTGTGAAAGGTTCTTTTAAAAATTTTAAGAAATTATGTCTGAGACGCTGGACTGAGGCAACACTTCACAAAGGTGAGCCTGCCAAGGTTAACTGTGGTCCTGTATTTGCAGGACTCTGTGCCTGGCTTTTTTAGCCAAATGAAATGTACCACGGAGCATTCTTTCCTGAAGAAGAGGTCTCATAGGGGAACGGAGGCCCAGAAATCATCTGAGATGACGTAGCTACACTGTTATGAGGTGGATGTTTGTAGACTGTTGAAATGTCGCCCTCAGGAACATCCTGCAAATCGGGCTCGCTCCTCCTGGGCTTTGGCCTGTGGGAGAGCACAGTGCCCTGACTGAGGAAACAGTAAGGCACACCTAAAGGGACTCGAGTAAAAACTTCAGCTGTCTTCTTAGAGCTGCCATGAGTTGATTGCGGGACCTTGAACAAGTCAACTTCTTCTCCGAAGCCTCAGTTTCCCTCTCTGAAAACTGTGATAATAAGACTTCCCTGTGCCTAACACTTAAGATCATGATTACAGAACTGATTCATCAATGTTCTAACCTGGTATGTGGTAGTTAGCAACACTGGTGTTTCTCTCTCATTATCAACCTAAATACACGCCCACCTCATTTATTCTATAAAATTAATGATTAATTCTTCCTCAGATCACCTACGCACTTTGTTAAGGGAAAACTAACACCTTACTTTACAAAAATAGTTTAGACTGTCAGGTATATCCCCCCCCTTCAGCTCAGCATACACTGACCCCCCACATTGACCCTCTCAGGTTTTGCTCAATCTGCAGACGTTGACCCCATCTCTAGCAGAACGCCTCAATGCCAAGTCTTCTCTAAGCAAAGTGACTCAGCTTTAAAAAGCAAAGTAATACCAGATTCATCGTTTATGTGGATGGTTGACATATACCGCAGGCTCAAGGCCATGCTCCTCATAACTTATACACCTCCAGGCTACACAATGGAATCTCTAATTACCACATGAAGGGAGAGGTACACACAAGGGGAAATCTGGCAAAATTTAAGAAGTTGTTCAGATTTGTCCTCCATTTTCTTCTCCGTGCTTTTTAGATATCCTGGCGTCTCTTTAGCCTATAGCGCTACAAAAGTCAAAATAGGACCGACTGGTGTTCTTTATTTAAAAACGTGTTGCTGAGTACTTACCATGTGGTAGTACTGGGATTACAAAAAAAAAAAAAAAAAAAAAAAAAACAACAACAACAACAACCAAATATCCTATGCAAATCAAGAATCCCACAGTCTGGTTAGGACAGAACCAACCAAGCTGATAAAGTTCCACAGGGGGGCATAGAGCAGTTTGAGACCAGTGCAGCTGAGGGCACAGGTGATGGCCAGATGTTTGTGCCAATGAGCTGTTTCAATTCACAACACTTTTAACCCAAGACGGGTGAGGTTTCTCCCCCACCCCAACCAATTCTCCAACTCTACAAACACCAGGTAGGTGTCCTACAATTCAATTCAGTTCTGATACTGATTCCTCAAAGTTAGCACAGACCCCACAGCCTAAAGGCCCAATCCCGTAAAACTGTGCCCACTTCAAATGCCAACCTCGAGTCCCAATTTACCACCTGCACTTCTAACTGAATGGCTACGAGCCAGGGTCCCCACAACCCCCTCCTCAGATTTGACAGTTTGCTAGAACATCTCACAGAACTCAGGAAAGTGTTTCACTTATGATTATCAGTTTACTACTGAGGATACAAATGAACAGCCAGATGAAGAGACATACAGAGGAAGGTCCAGAAGCAACCTGAGCACAAGAGCCTCTGTCCCCCTGGAGCTGGGATGCACCACCCTTCCAGTGTGTGGATGCATGCACCAGAGCTCCCCGAGCTCCAACACTTAAATGATTTTATGGAGGTTTCAGCCCACAGACATTTTTGGTTATTAACTACCCCTGTTCCTCCTCTCCCTCCGCGGAGGTGAGGGGTGGGGCGGGGGGGCTGACAGTTCTATGCTTCTAATCATGGTGTGGTCTTTCTGGTGACCTGAAGCTATCCAGGGACCTGCAAAAAGATGCTCCTATCAGTTAGGAAATTCCAAGGGATTTAGGAGTTGTATGTCAGGAGCCAGGAGCAAAGACCAAATAAATATCTCTTATTATTTCACAATATCACAGCCTATGAGGATCTGACTCTTGGCACAGAGTTCTGAAAAAGCTGCTTTCGGATGTGTCACATGAGTAGAAAAATATCTCAGACCAGGGAACATCCTACAGAAAGGCAGAGGGCATTAATCTGCCTGGGTGGGCATTCGGAAAACTGCAAGCACATAGTTCAGACCATGAGGTAAGGTGGGAGTAGAGCAGCAAGTTCTTCTCTAGGCTCAAACAATTATCAGATACACCAGCTAAGGAATGAGGGCTTTTCCCAGCAGGTGCTGCAAGGCTGCTGTAGAATTTGAACATGGGGAGTGACATGATTGGATCTGTGCAGAGTCAGAGCCAAACCCTGGAAACAAGCAAGGAGACATAGAGGCAAGGGGACTCGACATTGATCACAAAGTGTGGGTGAAGGGGAGGGTCATGGGTAGGAACACAGGACAGCAGGTTGGTCTGGGGAGAGCTCTGGACCTTGGGTGGGGCAACATTTGCCTAGACAAGGGGTCGCTTGGACCACTGTACTTTACTCCTATTTTCTGAATACCACCAAATCTGATTTAAAAATTTCTGCTGTTACAATGCCCGAAGGGGCTTGTGAAGGATGACAGGAGTGTGGCCTCCTCTGAAGTGTGGTTACAATGTGCATGGCTCTCCCCATGCGGTTTCAATCCCCACCCCCACCTCCCCTTCCGGGAACTCTCCTGGAGCCCAGTCTCCCAGACAGTGATTTCATTTTGGGCCAAATTGAGACTGAGGTATCTGAGTATCATTTAATAAAGATGCTCACGGGTGTTGGAGTTTGTATACATACATGCAAATAAAACACTAATACATATAATATATAGTGAAAAATACGTATACTTAATTATATTGCATATGTTCTGGTTTTTTGTGAGTTTGGGGTGTTTTTTTGGTGGTTTTTATTATTAATATTTTTTTTTGTAAACAACCAATGGCAACAGAACAGATACAATCCCTCACATTTCTTTTCATGGCCTAAAGCAAAAAAAAAAAAAAAAACCCCAATGGCAGTCATTTCTTTCAGGTAAAAATCATGTTTCCTGAAAAAAGGCTAGGGTTCATCTTCTGCCTCACACAAATGCTATTCTTCAAGACAACCCCAGCAGAGCACTTTCCATTACTCACAGGATATTTAAAAGACATTCCCATGGAAGGGCTAAGATTTGAGAAAATTCATAATTTTACCATCTACTGTTTTTATCAAGAACATTTCTAAGAGAAACAGGCTTTTGGGGCTCCTGGGTGGTTCAGTCAGTTAAGTGTTTGCCTTCGGCTCAGGTCATGATCTCAGGGTCCTGGGATCGAGCCTCACATCAGGCTCCCTGCTCAGCAGGGGCTCTGCCCCTCCCCCTGCTTGTGTGCTCTCTCTCTCTTTTGCTCTCTCTCAAATAAATGAAATATTTTTTAAGAGAGAAAAACTGGCTTTTTATTTTCTGTGGGTGAAGAACGTAATGACCATGAGGCCAGTGTGGTACTTGGATTCCCGCTGAGGCACGGGAAGATTTGCCCGATTCTCTCTCACAGCATCAGTTCCAACATTATTTTTACCTGAAGAAATGACTGACACCGAAACTACATCAATGCAGACACGGGTATTTGATGGATATTTTCTCAAAAATGTACGAAATGAGTCCATCTCTTCATGGAAAACAACGGACAGCATTTGTTACCAAGGGTAAAATTACAGCTTTCCACTGAAAATTAAAATTTTAGAAAACTCATGTCTTCCATGCACTTAACAACTTTCCAGTACATCATGACTTTTTTTGATGAGATGACTGGTGATGTTTGCAGATTTTTAAAAATATTTCATAAGGATATATGTCAATTTTTGGAAGAGCCACACAACTCAGCGAACTATTATTTTCCAAAAGACCAAATTTATGCATGAGGAAAAAAAAAACATTCACAATGGAAGATGACTGGAGGATTTTAATGTAACAAAATACTAAAATGTCCTTGATATAGATTCAGATTTACACTGCACAAACTCTTTGGGAAGTTACAACTTAACCAAGTTTGGGTGTAAAACTAAGTGGAATAACAACAATTATATGAAAATATTATTAAAATATTCCTTCTTTTATCTATGAGAGGCCATAGTCTTTTCAGATACTTTGATCAAGATTACTTATTACAACACATTGAATCCTGAAACAGGAGAATCCAGCTGCCGTCTTTTTAATCAAGCAATCGAGATCTGTAAAAATGTAAAATAATACTACCCTTCTCCTTTTTTTTGAAAAATATGGTATCTTTTTTGAAGGAAGATATTTTTTTTAATTTTTTTAAATTTTTTATTTTTTTAATTTCTTTTCAGTGTAGCAGAATTCATTGTTTATGCACCACACCCAGTACTCCATGCAATACGTGCCCTCCATAATACCCACCACCAGGCTGACCCAACCTCCCACCCACCCCCCTTCAAAACCCTCAGATTGTTTTTCAGAGTCCATAGTCTCTCATGGTTCACCTCCCCTTCCAATTTCAACTCCCTTCTCCTCTTCTTCTCCCCATGTCCTCCATGTTATTCCTTATGCTCCACAAATAAGTGAAACCATATGATAATTGACTCTCTCTGTTTGACTTATTTCACTCAGCATAATCTCTTCCAGTCCTGTCATGTTGATACAAAAGTTGGGTATTCATCCTTTCTGATGGAGGCATCATACTCCATAGTGTATATGGACCACATCTTCCTTATCCATTCGTGCGTTGAAGGGCATCTTGGTTCTTTCCATAGTTTGGCAACCGTGGCCATTGCTGCTATAAACATTGGGGTACAGATGGCCCTTCTTTTCACTACATCTGTATCTTTGGGGTAAATATCCAGTAGTGCAATTGCAGGGTCATAGGGAAGCTCTATTTTTAATTTCTTGAGGAAACTCCACACTGTTCTCCAAATTGGCTGCACCAACTTGCATTCCCACCAACAATGGAAGAGGGTTCCCCTTTCTCCACAACCTCTCCAACACACGTTGTTTACCATCTTGTTGATTTTGGCCATTCTAACTGGTGTAAGGTGGTATCTCAATGTGGTTTTGATTTGAATCTCCTTGATGGTTAGTGATGAAGAACATTTTCTCATGTGTCTGATAGCCATTTGTATGTCTTCATTGGATTAGTGTCTGTTCATGTATTCTGCCCATTTTTTGACATGATTATCTGTTTTGTGTGTGTTGAGTTTGAAAAGTTCTTTATCAATCCTAGATATCAGTATTTTGTCTGGAGTGTCATTTGCAAATATCTTCTCCCATTCCATGGGTTGCCTCTTTGTTTTTTGACTGTTTACTTTGCTGTGCAGAAGCTTTTGATCTTGATGAAGTCCCAAAAGTTCATTTTTGCTTTTGTTTCCTTTGCCTTTATCTTGAAAGAAGTTGCTGTGGCTGATATCAAAGGGGTTACTGCCTGTGTTCTCCTCTATGATTCTGATGGATTCCTGTCTCACGTTGAAGTCTTTTATCCATTTCGAGTATATCTTTGTGTATGGTGTAGGAGAATGGTATAAGAGAATGGTATTTTTAATTTAAAAAATATATTAACAGAGATGGGTTTCTAATCATTATTTTAAATTCATACATCTTTTAGTATTAAATATTGCATTTAAAAAATTTTTTAATTTTAATTTCTAAAGTGATAAGTATAAACAGATATTATCCACAATTTTTAAAAAAAATTCTTTGAAGGTCTTCACTAATTTTCAGAGTGTAAAGGGGGCCTAAGGCCAACAACTTTGAGAACTGCTAAATATTTACTATAACTAACAAACTAACAAACTGTAAAATAAAATGTAATCTGTCCTCCTACCTCAACAATTCAGGGTTGAATCTGGAAACTTTTCTCCTTTGGAATATAAGAGTGTAGAGAGGGGCAGTTCCTAGCCCTCGCTCTGAAGCCGGGCTCCGTTTTCCTCTCCACGTACCACAAGGGGACTCAAGATGGAGGCGGGGGTGAGGGGCACCTGGGTAGCTCAGGCATTAAGTGTCTGCCTTCAGCTCAGGTCATGATTCCAAGAGCTACTTGCTCAGCAGGGAACCTGCTTCTCCCTCTCCCACCACCCTGCTTGTGTTCCCTCTCTGTCTCTCTCTTTGTTAAATAAATAAATAAATATCTTAAAAAAAAAAAAAAAAAAAAAGGTCAGCAGGTGAACACCGAGGTCGAGATTCCAAGCAGATACCCTCCTGCTGCAAACACCTCCCCCTTTAGGCCTAGTGGCACAAACACCAAGAGCAAGGTTCACTGTCAGAAGGATGGGCCCTTCAGGACCCCTGCAAGACTTGGAGCCAGGCTTTGGGCCATTTGGGAGGAAATGCAGGACTCCAGGGACTTGAGGTTTATCTTAGATACAAGGCACTGGGAACAGGTTCCAAATGAACATTTCACCTCTGCCCTACTGACTCCTCTGCCCCATATCCAGGAAGTGTGGGCCAAAAAAGGGTCGCAGGGAGCCCTCTGAAACCCAAGCTGTCTTCCTACTCTTCCCTGGGTCTAAACGCAGGACTCCTCAGCAAATCACTTTTGTCTCCAAACCCCAGTTTTGTCTCAGTAACCAAGAGAGTGAGGCTGGATTCCATGTAGTGCCAACTCTCCAGGACTCTGTTCCCCTCCTAATCCACAGGACACCGCGCAAAGGAAGGTGGCAATAATTTTTTCCTGAGAAATCAAAACTAATTTGAAAAGCATAAAACACCCTAAAAATTTCAGGGCACATTATATGAGATTGACAAAACCCTTCTCCCTCCCACCAGCAAACTGAAACAGAGAGATTCTAAAACAATTCTGTCTAATCTTCCTTTTTACCGATCTTAAATTCCAAGGACAGAAAAAACAGTTTTTTTCCTTCCTGTATTTTTTCCCCCTGTTAATCCTGTCCATGAAGTCTTGATAAAAGAAAATAAAGGGTTACAAATGTGTCATCCAAAGGGTAATAAAGTGTGATTTCCGTCGCTTAGCCTTCATTCATACCACTCTGCAAGTCTGTCCTATTTCCACTACCAGCCTGGAGAGCGAAAGGTAATAGAATTCCATCGACCTCCACCACTGGAAGCCATCGTTCCCGGATGCTTCCCTTCAATCACTCAACTGAAGCAAAGTTAAACTCTCTTTCCTCTGTGCTTCTATATAGTACCTTATATTTCCACTAATAGCATATATGAAATGTGTTTTCTTCGTTAATTTTTTCGTCTTCCTCATCATTAGATTATCTGCTGCTCTAAGAGAGTGAAGGTGTTTTCATGAGTTCTGTTCTTTCCAATGATTGGAATGCTATACATATTTATCAGGTTGAATCAGCCATAAAATCTCACTGATTGTAACTGTGAAATTTCTCTAAACGACCTCAAATAAAGACTAGAGATTTGTCCACTTGGCAAATGCCTACTCATCCTTCAAGACAGTTCACGGGTCCTTTCCTCCCCCGGGACATCAACCACACTGTTCTTGGCACAAGTAGTTTGGAATCATCAGAAACATTACCCTTCTCTTATGAAACTTTTAGAAGGAAAATCTGAGTTGCTGCAACTTTAAGCAAAATCTTTGTAAGAAGATTCTTTATAACAACATTTTGTAGCCTATGTGCTACATGTGCCTATGTGCTATGTGCTAATGAGTCCTTTGAAGGATTTCATTAAAAAGGCATTTATAACCAAGTAAGATTTGGGGAGGCTGCATATTACACCCCTCTTTAACAGATTTTCCACACAGAATAGTACTGTGAGAAGTCTGTTTAAGGAAAAATAAGGAAACCGTTTAAATTTATTTGGGGCTAGTTTTTTTTTCTTTTCTTTTTTTTTTTTTTTAACTCTTTGGGGCAAGGGTTTCTGTTTTTTCAACTTTCTCCCTTCACTTTGTGCCTATAAACATCCCAGAGAATTCCAGTTCTATGGAGAATGTTCTGAGAAATTGACAGGAGAAAAACCAACAATTTTTATTGATCATTTCATGGTACCTCCTCTTCATGCATCATAGCCCAATAGTAATGAGAAGACCGAATGTGATTTCTCTTCAGAGAATTTGGTCACTGACTAATAAAGAATATGACTGAGTTTCCTTCTGCAGGGTTGGTTTGATTTTTGGTTTTTGTTTTTCACAACCTCATTAAGCCTTGACTCATTTTTGTTCCCAACAATTTGTGAGATCAGTAGTAAAGTATGATCTTTGTTTCATAGAAAGGAAAAAGGTTCAGTAGGGTCAAGTGACTTCCCCATTCCCGACTGGAAGGTGGCAGAACCAGGATTATGGCACTGACCTTCTAACTCCAGAGGGGTTGCCTCTCAATGGGACATGTCAGTTTGGCAGATGTAATTTTTTACCTTTTTTCTTTTACCACCACATTTCTTATCTATTGAGTCACTAGGAAAATTCTAGTGTTGGCTCTAGAGTCAGATAGATCTGAGTTGGAATCTCATCTCTTCAGCTGCTTTGGTGTCTAACCCTAAGCCTAACTGTGTAGCCATCAGAAGCAGCTTCCTCATCTGGAAATGGAGCATTTCCTGCGGGACTGTCGTGGAGTTTCAGGTCTTCTTCATAAACACTGTGCTCATTCCTGGCCACAGTTCCCGCTCAGGAGCTCTCTGTCGTTGAGCAGTCCTTGACACAGTGGGAGTGGAGAGCCCCTTTGAAGGCATGCACCTATTTGATATGAAAGCAGCTTCAAACCAAGAAGTCTCCTTCTAAACGTCCACCTTCTGAAATACTTCCAACGGCTGCAGCTTCCTCACTGGTAGATAAAACAAGCTGACCGTTTATGAAGTAGGGATCAAGGGGCTTCATCCAACACAAACCCCCGGCAGCCTGATGATAACGGAGTCACCCAGCCTGTCTCCAAATGAGATGGGAAAGGATTGAATTTCCTCAGACTCTCCTAGCTGTCATTTACTGACCACTGGCTGTGCTCAGGCACCCTCCTAGGACACTGAAGTGTACTGTCTCTAACTCTCACAACAACCAGCTTTGTCATTATTAGTGGCATTATTCCCCTCTTACAGATGGGACAATAACAATTCACATGTCTTAGCTAAATTTCCCAATCATAAACTGCAATATGCAACATTGTATACATATGTCTGCTCACCTGAGCAAGAGCACCTGAAGAGTGGAATCAGGGGTTGAAAGCTACAGTCGTTTAAAATTTTGATAGGTTCCGTCGAGTTGCCCTGCAAAAAAGAGTTGCAATAAATTAATACTCCTCAACAATGAATGAATGTCACTTTTCCCCACACCTTGGCAATACTGTTAATTAAATACTTTAATTTTTTTTCCAATTTGATGGATAAAAAGGACATCCCATCAAGCATGCTTTAGTTTATAGAGTTTAGTAACTTGTAAAAGTGTTTCTGGACACTTAGTGTACTTTTTCTTTTTACTACATTTTATATCCTTTTGTTTGGGGTTGTTTTTTTTTTTTTTCCTTTGGTTGTTTGTCGAAGAAAACTTGACTTTGCCAAGTATGTGCGAAGTATGTGGCAAACATCTTTATTAATTTAAAACAAACTGAAGGCGCCTGATGGCTCAGTCTGTTAAGTGTCTGAATCTTGGTTTCAGCTCAGGTCATGGTTTCAGGGTCTAGAGATGAAGTTTGTGCTGGTTTCTGAGCTGGGTGTGGAACCTGCTTAAGAGTCTCCCTCTTCCTCTGCCCCTCCCCGCCCCAACTTGCACACACTCATTCTTCCTCTCTAAAGAAAAAAATAAGATAAAATAAAATATTTTTAAATAAGACAAACCGAAAAAAATCACAGTTTCCATCATTGGGAAATAAGTTCATAATTTATGGTATATCCATCCAAAGGAAAAGGCAAATTATCTCCCCCGATTTAGAAGGATGCCCAGGGTGTATTGTTTAAATGAGCAAGAAAATGGAATTACATGTATATTAGACCCCCTGCTGAGGCGCTTATGTGCACATTTATATATACACATATATATTTACATATGTGTGTGTGTGTGTGTATATATCATGAGTAATAAAAAGATCTGGAAGTGTATGTTCCTAGCAAGTATAAATAGCCTTAAGGGAAAGAGTAGCTTTAACTTGTCACATTTTTGTACAATGAGCATATGTATTATTCATATAATACTTTTAAAATAATATTATATATTTTATATACATATATATGCATATATATGTATACACACACACACACACATACATACATACATATACTTTGTAAGATTGGTTTTTAAAAAGCCGTTTCCTTTTAGGTGACACAGTCAATAATAGAACAGCCAGGCTCTGTCTCCCATGCCATGCTGCCCCTGAGCAGAAACAAGGCTTTTCTGTGGCACAGTGAAATTTCCAGTGCAGGCACTGTCAGCCTTCCCACTGTCCAAGAGAGAAGGTGTGGGTTGAGAAGACACCAGAAGATTGCAGCATCATTAGTGATGAAGCGTACAGTGTTTTCTCTTACTCATGATGATAACATCAGCGCTCATTATCTTGTAAAACCGAAGCTTTTCAAAAACTGCATTTCCAAGGCTGAGGTCAAGGTACTTCTATTGCAAATAAGAGTGAACAGACAGGAGGGGGCAAATTCTCCAGAAAGGAGAAAAGAGGATGGATGATGCTAGAAGCAGAGGTTAAGTGAATCATGGCTGATGAATACAACAGCAAATTACATGTGGGAGTTGTCCCACCCACCATGAGAGGCTGACTACTTTGCAAAGGACCTTAGGAGCAAGAGGACCACCTCTGTTTCTCAGAAGGCAATAGGATAAATTCCCTTGCTTTTGGAACTTTGTTTCTCAAGAATCTCTAACATCAGTGGTCAGAGAAGATGTACCTCTTTGTAAACTGCATTTAAAGTATTGTATTTTCTTAATATCCTTATGAATATTTAATTCTATTTAATTCATCTGCACTGAACAATTAGAAAAATAATTGTTATTCCCCTATTTTCAACAATATCTGTTGACTAAGAAAATTAACAGTGTGTGGGCCTTAAGGCATGTATAATACTTACTGGGAAGAGGAGAGCTTTTGGGGCCAGGCAGACCTGGCTGTGATCTGCTTGTCTGCTGTCCTTGGTCATGATATTCAGTCCCTTATCAAAATCTTCCTCCTCTGTAGAAGGAACATAGTAATTCCATCTCCCTGGAGCCATGTGAATTAAACGGTGGCTTAAATAAGAGTTAAAATGTGTTCTGCTGTAAGATAACTTTGGAGATGGTGGTCCAAAGCTGAATCCAAGAGACTCAAGTTCCTTCCATAGTTCTGATCTGCCATCATTAGCCCATGACCTTCACCTTCAGGGTTGCCTTGAGTTGCCTCATACTACAGCCGCCATATTTAAATTCCAGGCAGAATGAAAGATGGTGGAGGGAAAGGGGAAAAGGCAAGGTCCAAAGAATATCCTCCCTTGAAGAGTGATCTTGAAGTTCCCCCAAAAGATGATGTACCTTCAAAGAAACTGAGGGTAAAATGTTCTAGTTGGTTATAGGGCTGCCCCAAATAAAAATACAACCCTGGGAATAAGGATGAAGGAAAGAACTGCGAGCAGGTGGGCAATCAGCAGTCTCTGCCACCAGTAACTCCGGTGATGTCCCAATAGCAGCATGGAGTAAACAACACCAACAGCCCAGAGCTGATGCACACTCATAGTCGTTACAATTGAAGCAAGCTTTGGGGCTGGCGGTGTAGCTCCATTGCCCTACTTTATTTTATTTTACTCTATTTTATTTTATTTTATTTTATTTTATTTTATTTTACTTCCGAGAGAGAGAGTGTGTGTGTGTGTACATATGAGTGGTGGGGTGGGGAAGAGGGGCAGAGGGAGAGAGAGAGAGAATCCCAAGCAGGCTCTATGCCCCTGGCAGACCCCAACACAGGACTCAATTCCACAAGCCTGAGATCATGACCTGAGCAGAAATCATGAGTCTGACACTCAACCGACTGAGCGAAGGCTCCCCATCCTTCATCTTAGCCATGAAATAACACAGACTTAGGGAAGTTAATAAGTAGCAAGACCAGGATTTGAACCAAGCAGGGTCAAAACCAGCTTGCTTCTGTGAATTGCCTTCCAAGGCTGGAGAGGCAGACTCACACATCATCTTAGTGGATTTTCAAAATACCAGTAGGAAGGCTTGCGTTTTGAAAATGAAGTGGTCAGTTGTTCGATAGAATTACTGATGACATCCGTTGTGTGCTTGGAGACAGACGTTCTACTAAAGGGACTGGATCGTTAGCTGGCATTTTATTCACGAAAGCCTCACCAAATACAGCCTCAAGCTCTTATCTCATTGATATTTTGCTCTTAATGGAGAAGTTTCCTTCTTGTGTAAAGGTGATTATGTATATCCATTCACTTGTGTGTTCATTCATTGTACTTTGCAATTTTGGATTGCTCACGGTGTGCTGAACCTGGGCTCCTGTCAAAGGTCTGGGAATACAAAGATAAATAAGGCAGAGACCCTAACCTAAAAAGTTACAGTTAGGGGGTGGGTTTTAAGCAGTTCAACCACAACCCAAAGGAAGAGACGTGTTTTACATCCCAACCCTGTACACCACACAGATGAGAATGCACACACAACATGCTCAAATTTCATCAGACAACACTTAATCGATGGTAAATATGCAATTCACTCTGGCTCTGTCTGTTTTCCTCAGGATACACGACCGTAGTCTATTCCTTTTCTAATCTATTCTATCTCAACTGTTTGCTTGTTTTTTACACATTGGATGCCCCAACTAGCATTATTTCAAGACACTAATGGGTTGAGAAAGGCAACTAAATTGATAAATTCAATGTAATATGGGAATATTCTAAGAGCCCTATAGATACTGAGTTCTTGGACCTTAAAGAAAGATTCTTTATTCTTCCTGGGAGTTGTTAGGACAGGTAACACGAGGCTAAACTCTGAACTGAGCCTTGAGGAATGAGAAGGAAACTTCCAGGTGGAAAATGGGAGGAAGGACACTCCAAGGGAAGAAAGCAGCATGGGCGGGTGTGCCGGTATGGCAGAGAGCCAAACAACGGGGTCCCGCGCATCACAGGTGGTGGAGGGAGAATGATAGCATGGAGCCACAGGGCCAAGGAGAATCACACCAGGAGCAAGCCTTCTTCACCTGAAGACCCCTGAAGGTTCAGATGTGGCTAATTTCACTCATAAGCCTGGTCTCTGCCTCTGGCAGTCACGTGCACTGAACATCGGCCCAGCACCAGGGACCTGTCACTGGTTTTAGTGCTCAAGTTACAGCGGAGTGCAAGACTCAATCTTAATCATGACAGAACAGTTTAAAGAAGACTCTGGACACATACACAAGCCATTCTTACGCCCTGTGATTAGTTCTTGAATAATGGGATACTCCTTGTGCAGTGTGGGGCTAAAAGAGATGGGTCCTGTTTGTGACAGCAGGGACAGCTCCATGGGGCTGAGTGTAGAAACATTTGCACTAGGAGTGTCAGCTGCTTGAAAGGTCCCTGGCTGTGTGATGGTCATTCCCACACGCTGCAGATGGGAATATAAATTCACACTACATTTCTGGAAAGGAGCCTGGCAAAATGTTTCCATACACTTAAAAATGTGCATAGCATTTGGTCAAGCAGCTTCACTCATGAGGTCATCACACACGTACTTCCTACAGACCCAGACCTTCACGTGGCCACATCATCTCCCTGTGGTGTTGTGTTCGGAAAATACAACCTGGCAACCAAATGGATCTAAAATCAGCCCATTCCAAATTCCATCTCTGGGAGAGCACCAGCACAGCCTCTCTTAGTTCTGTGATCGCACACTGGAAAAGTGTGAAGGGCTTTGTCCTGTCTGTGCTCCATGTCAAAGGAAGCTTGGGGAGGGGCAGGCATGCAGAGGGTGAGGCAGACAAAAACATCCAGAAATTAAACTAACTTGGTATCAGGAAGAGCAGAGAGCCAAAGCCAGCCAGCCATAAGGATGCAATCTCCCTGGAAATCTGTCTGACACTAGGGCTTTTCACTTCCACAAGGTGTAAAATTAGGGAGAGAGTTAAGAGAAAATTAAGGAAATCTTACTTAAATTTCCTCAGTTAACTTCTGGATTTCCTTTATAAAGATGAGAAATTGCTCCAAAAATGCAAAGTAATGATTGATTAAATGATGATGAAACAATATTTACATCCATCGACTGTCTTACTACAGAAAAAAATTATTACTGGTATAAGAATATAAAAAAGAATAGTTAAGAAAAAAAAGAACAATATAAAAAGCATGCCAAACTATTGACATGAAATATTTTTATCTTTTTTTTTGCTTTTACTTTTTTATTTATTTCCTCTTCTTTTTTTCTTTTTTTACGTTTTATTTAAGTAATCTCTGCACCCTACATGGGGCTCAAACTCCCCACCCTGAGATCAAGAATCACAAGCTCTTCCAACAGAGCTGGCCAGGCGCCCCTACATTTCTGTATTCCTACATTGCCTGTAATGAGCATGTATTTCTTTCTGTATGCAGAATTTGTTTTTTTAAAGCCATAGGCTGGACAAGGGAAATTAGTAAAATTTGGAATTAGAAAGTAATTATAAGGACTATTTTAACTTTCCAGAAACCTTGTAGGGTTTATAATTGCATTTCACTGTTGTAGAAAGTCAGGCCCAGGAAGCTGGCAAGATAATAATTATATTCATAAAATTTGAGCAAGAGACATTAGTGGTGCAAAGTATTAAATGGTGTCATTTTAAAAGGGTCTTCTAGGGGCACCTGAGTGGCTGAGTTGTTTAAGCACGTGACTTCTGCTCAGGTCATGATCCCAGGGTCCAGGAATTCAGCCCCAGGAGTCTGCTTCTCCCTCTCCCTCTGCCCCTCCCCTAGCTCATGCTCTCTCTCTCTCTCTCTCCTGAATAAATAAATAAAATCTTTAAATAAATAAATCTCTAAATCCATCCATCCATCCATCCATCCATCCATCCATCCATCATCCTCTTGTCAAGTGCTTATTTACACTGAGTACCTGAAAGCAAGACTGCATAGACTCTTTATTGTTAATCATCAGAATATCAGCAAGCGAACCCTTTATTTTTTGTCTTCGCAGCAATCGTAGGAGTTGAATGTTGTTCACATGTCAGAGAAGAAAAGTTAATCTTGTGGGCATTAAGACATTGACACAGAGCCACAGATAATGGATGGCACTGGGATGCAAGTCCACACTGTCCCTTCAGCTAAGCTAAGTAGCTGCACTGCAGGAAACATCAGGTCATTTGCAATAAGAGAAAAGCAAAAGGCTTAAGGACAAGCAGATAAAATGTAGGCCAAATATTCGCAGAAAAGCGAGCCTTTACTTCGGTCTTTTCCATAAAGCAGTAAGGAGCATGAAGTAGAAACTTTTGTCTAAATTTTAAAACAATCCTTGAGAGTTCTCTAGTTTTTTGTTTGTTTGTTTGTTTTGTTTTTTAACACAAAATTTTCTATTATTATCACAGTAGTTGCAGGCAGTTCCCAGAAGACAATTTAAAACCTAGTAGGTTGAAATTTAAGCATATAACTCACCTTGGAAAGAGTCAGAGTCGATCACTACTACCAGTCCCTCCTCCCTGTGGCTTCCGGCTCTGATCACTGAGGCCTATCCCACGAAGCTGTGTCCCACTCAGGCATTTAAGCATATGTTGGCCACCACTGGCCATGACAAATGTGAGTCCTGAGCATGACCACCAAATCAGCTCTTCCTTCCAAATAGGATAGGTTCAGCCTGGTTTTCAAGGCTCTGTCTTGCTTTTCCTTTCCAAACTCCGTATTTCTAGAATTTTCTTTTTATAGAATTTTCCTCCTCTCCAGCTTGGCTGAGGCTTGACTTTTTCTCTAATCTCTTCTCTGTTGCCATAGTCAGCAAAGATTGTCTTCTGTTCCTGCTTGCCTGCAAAACTTCATTGTGTGTCTGGGACTCATTTTAGGAAGCTCACACGGTACCAGAACCCCTCCAGATATCCCTCTCAACCTTACCATGCCATGCTGCTCCATCAACACCTGCCTTCTCCTTTCCCTGCCTTTGAGATCAACTGCCAAAACCACCAACTGCTCTGAGATTCCCACCTAATCAGGAGCTCTGTCCTTAGCACCCCTCCACAGAAATTGGCTCAATCTGTTTCAAGCACTCTCTTAAGAAAAACAGTGCTAGTCTCTGTTTGTTAGTCCATCTTCTTCTCGTGATTTTTAATATGGATGTCATGCAATGGAATACGTGGGAATTAAGGAATAGTCTTAAATTTAAATAAATATCTTTTGACTTTCCACTGTGATCTAGACCTTGTGCTAAGTCCTATGGGTTGTGGAAATGCTCAAAGGGTACTCTCACCCTTACTGTGGGGAGTTCACTGACTTTTGAGTAAAGAAAAAATAGTTAAAAGCAATTCTAAGACACGGTGCAGTGAGAGCAATGCAGTTTGGAAATGAAGAACAAGGAATAATCATTTTGTCTGTGGCCATCAAGAAAGCTTTTTGGAAAAGGAAGGATTTGAACTGAGCTTTGAAGAAGAGGTGGAGAAAAATATTCTAGGCCCTGGTAAGGAAAAAGTGAACATACAAGATAGTGTATGTATGTTTCAGTCTTAAGAATTTTCTGTATGGTTGGGAATGAAGGCTCTTGGAGGAGAACTACAAGACAATCTGTAAAGTCAGCTTTGTGTTTGATCTTATAGAAACCTAAACATCATGGTAAGGACTCTGGGTCTTGTGATTCAGCAGAGTTACCCTGGGGTTTTGAGCGGCGGGTGGGTGTGTTGCTTACCTAATCATCTCCTAAAGCTTTTCCATGCCCAAAGGGGGTCTCCTGGTGTAGGTAGGAAGGACTTCAGATAGTAGAGAGAATGGATGGGAGAGAGATAGACTAGAGACAGGGAATTCCTGTAAGCAAAGAGGGAGGCTGTAAATCCCAATAGTGCAGAGGCAGTGAGGAATTAACAGCTATGACCACACTGGGCAGAGAATCTCTGTAACCTGCAGGCTGATTTAGCAGATCAGGTTGCAGGTTGCTCTAATTAAGGTTGCAAAACATTTTCCATTAAGGTCTTCACTTTGGACTCATACTTACTTATCCTGGTCCCAGTTTCTGAGGGGTAATCTCAGATCCAAGGCAGCTTTTAAGAAATATATATATATTTTTCAATTTCATTTGCTCAACGTCAGAAAGAATCAAAACCACATTTCTATTGGAAGAAAAAAAGAAGAGGAAAAAAATGTTATTCTTTGTTTAAATATCCAATATCTGAAAGGTCTATTTTAATATGTCACACCCAAACTGCCTTAAGCTGGGTACAAAATAAGAAGTAAGATTTGGATTTCATTCCAACCAATAGTTTAAAATAACAATTTGATCCTAGGGGATATTTTTGTTTGATCTTTTGCCTGTTTGTTAGTTGGTTTTAAGACCATTGAAACCTGTCCCTGAATGAACTTGTGAAATGACAATCTGGTCTACATAGGACTCTTTCCCTCCCAGAGGAGGCTGGAGCCAGGTTGGAGGCCTGGGGCCCCAGACAAGGAACGCCGTCCATTAAACTGGATCAACCACTTCTTCAAATCCAGAAGGTTGCCTGGAGACACAGATAAGAGAAGCACAGTAGAAACAAGGACCCTTCAGTCTGAAGAGAACACCAAACATCATTGGCTCCAACCTTTTCGTTCTAAAGAGAAGGAAGCTGAGTTCCAAGAGATACAACCACTTGCCCCAAGCCCAGTGTTAGTTTCTTGCAGAATCAGAACCAGAACCAGAATGTGAGGTCTCTTTATTTTCAGATCATATCAGTATTCTGTTCAAAACTTCTCATCACTCCACACCCTGCCTGACATTTCTCACAGCCCAAAGCAGCAGGAGGCTGGGGAAAGCACTCTGCACACCCGGTGACTGGCGGGTGGCCAGTGGCAGGAGGCTGGGAGCAGAGATGCAGAGCCTCGAGGTGACAAGATGATGTGAGGAATGCTGAGACACCTGTAAATGCACTGTCTATAGCAATCCTCCCACACAGTCTCCTTCCCCAGTGGCATCTCCCCTCCCCCAAGCTACTTCTCTGTGCTTCCAAGTTGCCCTCAATGCTCATTTCCATTTTTAAGATGATCTCACTTTTCATGCCCAAATCCCACCCAAACGAGGCCAATGTCTGCATTCTCCCAGTTCAAGAGTAACACCTGTCCTGGAAAGTTCTAGAGCTCTTCCCTCACTAATGAAAAGCCAAGGTTGTAAGCATTGGGAACATTTCTAGGCATCAGCTCTTTGAATATTTTGGGGACTGGCCTCTTAGACCATGGAAGCCGCAGCAAGAATGATGAATAGGTTTAAATTAATCTCTTCTTGTGGCTGCATTATGAATTTCCTAGCTACAAACTGTTAAATACAGAAGCACCTTAGAGAATATAAATGAGAAAATATAATATCACATTTGTTCCTCCTTGTTGAGGTGGAAAAATAATATACCTATCGAGATCATTGCTGTAAGTGGACAAGACAAATTCATTACCACAATTTTCACTGTGTTCCTAAATATCAGCACCGAATGGTGAATAAGCAAAGAAACAATGACAGGTCTTAGGAGTAGGAAGCCCTGAAGCATGCTGGGCTCTGCTGGGCAACTTCATATGTTTTATCTCATCTACTAGTCACACCAAACCTTTTCGGTAGGTTCTTAATTATTGCCTCCCACTTATACAATTATTAAGGGAAAAAAAATCAGAAAGGGTAAGCATGACTCCCAACGTAGAAAATGTCAAAGGAGATTCAACACCAAGTCTGTTTGATGGAAAATTCCACATTCTTTCTACTGTACTCTGTTGCCGCTGAGATCAAGTCCTTAAACACAGATGATAAGAAAAACTTATTGGGATGCCTGGGTGGCACAGTTGGTTAAGCAGCTGCCTTCAGCTCGGGTCAGGATCCCAGCGTCCTGGGATCGAGTCCCACATCGGGCTCCTTGCTCGGCGGGGAGCCTGCTTCTCCCTCTGCCTCTGCCTGCCATTCTGTCCGCCTGTGCTTGCTCTCTCTCCCTCTCTCTCTGACAAATAAATAAATAAAATCTAAAAAAAAAAAAACAACTTATTGAAACATTACAATCTAGGCACTATTCTAAGTGCTCAGTACATTCAGTTCTTTTCATCCTCATAATCCCCCTATGAAGGAAGTATTATTTTTCTCATTTTACAGATGAGAAGACTAAAGTACAGGGGAGTTAAGTGATGGGCCATCGATCACACAACTATTACATGATCACACAACTACACCATGATTTAAACCTAGCTACTCTGGCTCCAGAGCACAAACTCTAGGCCATCAGACTGTAATACCTCAATTTCCTTCCATTTTGCTCTTTCCATTCCGTCTTATTCCATTCGTCCTTCTGCCTTTCCTCCCCGTCTTCCTCTGTGCTTTCCTTCCTCTCTCTCACTTTTAATGTACGCCGGGTTGTACATGAGATGAATGACCTACAGTTAAGGAACTCAGAGGGAAAGAGACTCATCAACATATCATTTTATGGGTGTTGTAAACATGAATGCAGAGATATGTATCCATGTTTATATCATACACACCCACCTTGTGCACACATGTGCACAATGGAGCTATCATGGGATTTCCTGTTTTTCTGCCCTCCATCCCAAACTGTGGTCTACTGTCTGAGTTGCAGCAAGTAATTCTGTTAAAATCCTAAATCAGGTCCTTTCGCTCCTCTCTGCAAAATTGTCCAAAGCCTTCAGATATCATGTAGAGTAGAAGCCAGAATTCTTCAGTAGCTAAAGAGTCTTCCAAGATCTGGACTGCATGGCTGCATCTCCTACAGTTCTCACTACTTGAGCCACACTAGTCACTCTCTTCCCTGCACTTGCAAGACCTCGCTGTTCCCTGGAATCCCCTTCTCTCAAACGTATCTGTATGCTTTGCTCCCTTGCTTCTTTGCGGTCTTTGCTCAAATGCCAACCTCTCAGTGAGGCCCTTTCTGCCACCCTGTCACAGTACTCTCTTTCCCTTTGCCGCTCTCTCATCCCATAGAGCACTTGCCACCATACAACTCATTATTTCACACTTATCAGCATCCACTCCACTCCATTTCCCATAGAATATACGCTTTAAGAGCAAAGCACTGTTTTGTGTACTTATGCAACCCCAGCACCCAAAATAATGTTTGCCGTATGAGTGCTCAGGAAATATTTATTGATTTCAAGAAGGAAGTATTTAATAGTAGAGGGGAAGAAGCAGAGATAGGAAATTCTTCAGAGATGGAGATATTTGAGCTGATGTTGGACTAGCAGGGTGAGGAGGAAGCATTTACATAATACGTGGAACTCAGAAGCAGCACCGCTGACAGGGTTCTGTGGGCAGTGTGGCAGGTCTGGATCCAAGCACGAGCAGTAGGATCTGGAGTGAGAGGGAGAGATGAGGAACAGACGAGGGAAAGCCTCCCACATGACGGACGGGAGCACCATCACTCTAACGATGGGGTTTAAGCATGGGAGTGACATGATATGATCCACATATTCTGTCACAAGTTAGGGTCCGTGTGTTTTTCCAAATATAGTTTTCTAAAATATTGTATAAAATGAAGAAATAATAATATAGCTTAGTTATTAAAACAAAACAAAAAAAACATAGCACTCCCAAATGTGAACTGGGGCAGTGGAAACCAAGAGACAAGGATGCATTTGACTGCCACTGAAAAGAAAGAACATTCATGAAATTGTGACCAATGAGCAGGGAGATTCTGGAAGAAGTGCAGAGAAAAAGAAAAACAGAAGGTGATCCCCAGAGTTCAGGCATGATAACGGGGTGGACAAAGAGGAATGGAGGAAGAGAGTCAAAGTTGGGCATCATTGCTTCTGCTTGAGGCAGGTAACGTTGAAAGTTCTTGGGTCGTATCCAAAAGAGAACATGGGATGGGAAAACAGGAGGTAGGTACAACTTTCTGATTAATCAGGAGTGGCCTGAGACCCTGTACAGATAATGTAGGTCCACTCACTCACCTTCTGCTAAAGTGGGAATTGGCTAGCTAGCCCATTCTGGAAGCCATTCATCTGGGCTGGATCCAGTGATTCCCATCAGGGCCAGCAGATTCCACAGGTCTGGGTTTGTATTTGTATCCATGTCTATATTTTTTTTAAGATTTTATTTATTTATTTTAGATTGAAGGCGTGCGCTCTTGAGCAGGGGGAGGGGCAGAGAGGGAAGGAGAAGGGTAAGCCAACTCTGTGCTGAATGCAGAGCCCAACTTGGATCTTGATCTCAGGCCTCTGAGACTGAACCCAAGTCAGATGCTCCACTAACTGAGCCACCCAGGCCATCCCATCTGTATCTATTTTTCACAAGCACTTTCAGGAGATTCTGATGCTAGTGGCCCATTGACCATACTTAGGGAAATGCTAAGTTAGACAAAAATGAAATACTAATAATTGCTCCTATGGGACCAGTCACAGGCAATCTCTGACTCCCCATAGGTCTGTATTTCCAGCCCACTTTTGATTCTCCCTCCCAATTCACAACCATGGAGCATACATTACATTAATTGTCAGGTTTAATTCTCACAACCTTGAAAGGTAGATATAATTAGCTACACTTTGAAGATTAAAGGATCTGAGCTCGAAGACTTTAAATAACTTGCCCAAGTTCCTTGAATTGATCAGTAGTAGCAGAGACTCATAATTCTATCATCTCATCCCAAGGCTTGTACCCTTTCCACTGTGGCACAGAACCTCCTCTGTGAAGCTTTCTTTACCGGTGAATCACTTCCCTTTTAAAAAACTTATTTTTTAAGTGCCATAACTTTCAGCACTCGTTAACACGTGGTGCATTATTAGCTAGCTCATTTCCACATACGAGAATTACATCCTTAACTCTGCATCTGTCACAGACTCTTATTTCCTGTCCACCCCAAAGAGTCTGACATTCATGAGAGCATTCAGTAAGAGCTCACAAATATACTCAGTTTCTCTGAGGGGCTGGCTGCTCCAAGGAGCAGAGGTACCGACTTCCTGTGTGCTCTTGGGTGACTCATGCCGTGTCTTAAACTCCTCCTGTTTAACATGAGGAAATTCATACATTTCTTGGCACTTGAGTCACAGCAATTGGGGTAAAAGCAATGATATGCTATGGCCAACCTACAGTGAATCAAGGTCAGGACATTAATTTGCAAGTAGACTATTAACTAAGAAGGAGGGTGTTCTTTCTAAAAAACCGTATTTCCAAAGCCTCTTTGCTAGGAAATTAATAGGCACTCCCTGCCCCCAGAAAATCCATTCACTTCCTCCAGGAACAGGATGAGAGTACTGGGCTAGAATCCTTTGAGGAGCAAAACTAGGTGTGGTGCAGGGATGGAGAGTGGAGCTCCAGGGTGTGCAGAGAAAACAAGTGCTGGGATCCTGTAAGCTCAGAAGCCAGCATCTCACTCCTGGTCAGCAGCCCAGGGCTGAATCAAAGCCAGCTGCACTGTGAGAGATGGCTTCAGGATCACTGTTGATACCACCACGATCTGTCACAAAGCTTCCACCCTGGCTTACCAGGAGCCGGCTCCTGAGTAGGTGACAGGAAAAGTGACCCAATTCTTATTGAATCAGGACCAAACAGAATGATTATATGATGTCATTGAAAATTGTGGAACATTAAAGCAAGACCAAGAGGTCAGAGACCTACAACTTTGCTTTACATCTAAGAAAACAAAACTCAAGGAAGTCCTTCCATTTCCAATTAACCTAGAAACCATTCCCTCCAAAGCATAAGAAAAAAAAAAAAAAAAAAAAGGCAGCTGGACAAAATAAAGGGAGAGCAGTTCAATTATAGGAAAGTGGCAAGTTTCAGATTTATGTAAACGGCATGAGAAGACATTCCAAGACAGTAGTCAATAACACGGAAGACACCGCCCTCATGACATCCTCTGAACCTATTACCTAGCAGAAGCCCTACCTTGCAGCATCACACTGAAGGTTAGGACTTCAACATAATTTGGGGAAGGGGGGAGGAGAGGCACAAACATTCAGTCCATAGCAAAAACAGAGGTTGACTTGGGCCATTTTATTCAAAACTGGAACTTCAGCTAATTTGACAGACAGAAACAAATAGTTACCTACACTGGATAGGATACAGATGTGTTAAAGGAGACCGGCATACCAGGACCTGTGAGCACTGGAAGATACAATACAGGAATTTCTTCACACCAGTGACACGACAAAGCAGAAACATTTCCCTTACCCACAATTAGCCGAGAGCTGTCATTAATATATTTGGAAGCAGTTCCCACTGTATTATTTATACGTTGTGGGATATGGTTATACATTACGAAAATATCTTTTGCTGTCATTCCATGGGGTAGGTTGGTCCTTTTTCATCATTTTGCCTTATTTTTTTTTTCATTATCATTGCAAAATCGAGTCTACAAGCATCCCAGGCATTATCACTACTGTATACTGCAAACAACTGGAGCCTGTCTGGTGTGAGTGACATTGAGTGTGACAATGAGTGACACTCTGGTGTATTAAATGAGCAAACCAGATGTACCATATCCCCAGCAGCCCACGTCTTTGGCCAAGCTTGTTATGACCAGAACATCAACCCATCAAACTCATATTTGAGATGAATCCAAGCTTTTAAGATAAACAGAATATGAATCCAAAGGAATTTGGGAATTCTTTGAAGATTTAGGAATTTAAGACAATGGGAAATGCTAAGGACAAAAACAAACAAAAATAGGATCTAAATATCCAACATGATGGTTTAAAAGATGAACCCTGGAGAGAAGAAAGTATGAAGAAGCTTACAAATAAAATGAAACTACACCAAAATGCTTCATTAAATTCTCCACCAAAAGGTGGTTTGGGAGACCCATCCTCAAGGCTCACTACCTATAGGTAATTTAAGATGAATCAATATGTTCTAAGTTTCAAGCATTCTTGTAGAAGTGTCTGGGTGTGGGTCCGTGTGTGTATGTGAATTTTTTTTCAGTAAAGAAAACACACACACACACACACACACACAAAGAAAATTGACCAGAAGGGGGGAAAATTGAGAGGCATAAAATTTTTCACAGTTAACACATCATTAAATAAGTAAACCGTCTCTAGTCATCACATCTCAGTTTGCACATTTGGTGACAAAATCAGAATTATTCGATCCTAAACAAGACACACTTTACTGGTCTGTCAGAGGAGGCGATTAACGTAGATCCATAGCAGAGTGGTAAAATTTTTCAGTGGGCACCAATTGTTTCTTAGGAAGGCAACTGTCTTGGTTTTAAAAAATACTCTAATAAATATTTAGGGAAGGATACTAAAAATCTTTAAGCATGCCTTTTAAAAGACGAAGTTTCAAAGCATATAATTAAACTGTTCCTAAGAACAAATGAATGAGGACACCTGGATGGCTCAGTTGGTTAGGCATCTGCCTTCTGCTCCGGTCATGATCCCAGGATCCCGAGATCGAGTCCCACATTGGGTTTCTTGCTCAATAGGGAGCCTGCTTCTCCCTCAGCCTGCTGCTCCCCCTGCTTGTGCTCTCACTTTCTCTCTGTCTCTCTCTCTCTGATAAGTAATAAATAGTCACAGAGCAAAAAGTTTAGGGACAAGAGAAATGATAACGTCTGTGACCAATTTGGTAGAAATGGCCAGTGGATTACTTTAAAAAATAATTATAGATTTGATCGTTTTTAATACACTTTAAGATTTACAGAATAATTCAGCCAATGGCACCTAGAGTTGTCTCCATATGTCTCCCTCCTTCACCCCTACTCCTGCACAGTTTCCCCTTCTGTATGTTACATTAGAATAATGACAGCTATGTGTAACCCTTATCATTAATGAACCAATATTGACATGCTCTTACTAATGATAGTTAATAATGGTTTCATATAGAAAAATCTCACCACTCCCATGCTACTCATGCATTTATTCTTACCCTTCCTCCTGTACTCTCCCAGCTTCTTGGGTGGCTGGGAGCAGACATGATATCTTACCCATCTTGGTGTATTTAGCATGCCTAGCACTGTGCCTGGGATTTATAGTTTTCTTTTGTATGTCTTTAAAATGAATCAGACTCCTAACTGCAGACTTAAGGCAGGTGTCGAACAGTGACAGTAAATAACAAAAGAGGGAATTTAGATACCAAAGGGGTCTGAGATTGCTCCAAATCAGGTCCTGTGGGAAGCAGATGCCAAAAAGAAGGTAAAAATGCAACATATTTACTGGAGGGCAATGTTTATGAAATTAGGGGAGAGAGAGAGGTGGGCAAGGAGATCTTTAGAAACAGTCCAGCTTTAGTACTTGTGAAAACAAAAAGGGAAGTACAACAGATTGGGCAAGAGAAACCCCAGACTGAAGTGTGGCTCTGAGCTCTCAGCCGGCCCAACATGGATCTCCAGAACTAATACCCACCAGAGGATGTCCACACTGCAGAGCAATACCGGAGTCCTAGTACCTCCACCATGCCTAGGTAACAGCCAGCACAGCTTAGAGACAGCATGTCTTCAGATCAGTGCTGCAAAGGGTCCTGAAGGTGATGCAGCTGGAGGTTGTCAGCTGACTGTCTGCCCATGGGACAGGTTCTCTCTTGAAACAGAGATCTGGGGCATGTTCCGCCGTGACAGTCAGAGACGCTTAGGCCAAGAGCGAAGTCTTTGCCCAAAGGCAATTCCTATTGTAACTCCGGTACATTGTTGGAAATACTGTGGATTTCCAAAACCTCAGAATTATACATTTTGGAAGTTGCATATATAAATATGCTCCTAAGCTAAATAAATATGAATGCATCTGTTGTTTTGAAATATTTCCAACCTATTTAAAGGAGAACATTAGGAGCTAGTTGCTTGCCGCTCGATTGCCAGGCAAGGTTTCCCCCACCTACGCTGTACTTAAATCTACCCATTTATCTATTCCTCCTTTAATTTTTCTGTGTGGGAACTTCTCTTGGGTGTTCACTTCCTAAAAATGGAAATGCATAAACTTACTTGAAGAGTTTCAAAGTTGAATATTTATGCAAATAGGTCCGTGCATAACATGTATTATTAGCAGGATTAAAACTAAAAAGATTCCATTCCTATTGAATAGGTAACGTCTCTTAAAGTTCCTAAACAAGGAGATAAGAAATCATGTGGCCTGGGGGTGATTTTCCAAGGAAAGCATGTGGATGGCATACTAGAGATCATCACAAAGTACAGCAAAACTCTACTTATTTTCTTGTAGCACTTCTGACATTTCTGTTTTTCTACCAGCTTTTTAATAATGGATACACCCTATGACACATGTCTACCTTAAAGCGTTTTCCTAGACATGTTCTAATGGCTGTCATGGAAACAGCTGAGAATGCTTTATTTTAAAGCCCTGGTGTTAATGATCATATTGAAGTCCATTGCCCTAGACCCTCACAAAGGTATTTTTCAGTCATGCTACCAGCTCTTATATCCTTTAAATAGGTCATTTGGTTGAAACAGTTATATAACTCAAGATTCTGGCTCATTACATGTACTTAACAAATTGTTAAATTAGTCTATGTTCATTTATACTAATGGATCTCAAAATACATATTAAAAAGTAATTTTCTAGAATGAGTTTCATAAAGGAGAAAAATAAGCTTGAGCTTTTCTTCAAACTAGTCGTGCGCTAGTACTCTCTCTTGTTTGTTTAATACTTGTAAATAAATGACATTCTTGATTAAAATGGCTTTTTTATTATCCCTCGAGTAATTCTTAGTAATTAGGTGAAAGTTGTATTTAGTGATCTCTCCAAAACTTGCTGCTCTTCTAATGTTCTCTCTCTCAGCAAATGACATCTCCACCCAGGGGTGCCAAGTTCTATTAATTTTACCCACAACATATATATTTTTTCTGTGCTCTCTCTTTCACTATCACCAAACCAGTTTAAAAAAAAAAAAAGAATATTACCTTTTGCCTGGAATATTGCAGTTACTTCTTGAATAATCGTGATCTGCTGCCATGTGATTTTCATGTAATGGCTAGAATAAACATCTGTAAATTCAAAGTTATCATATCATTAATGTGCTTGAAACACGTCCACAACTTCTATTTACAGTTAGGATAAAATCTGAACTCCTACTCTGAGACCAGCCCCATGCGTCCCCAGCATCGTTTCCCGCTTGCTGCTGTGATCACTCATCTCCAGACAAGTAGGCCACTCTTTTCTCCCCTCAAGCCCTTGCCTACCCTAAGTTCACATCCTGAAATCTTCTTCTTCCTTTCTTTTCTGTAATGACTGCTCTTTGTCTCTTCAGTCTCAACTTAAGTGTTGCTTCTTTATAGGGAATTTCTTCCTTAGCATGGAAGGTTGTCGTGCTGGCCTCAATGAGTTTTCCCTCCCTGCATCTGTGCCTTTGACATGTCCTGACTGTGGGCTAAGGGTTCTCTCCTGTCTTTGATTTTGGGCCTGGCTCTGGGGCTTGTTTTGTGTAATAGCGACAATATGTCAGTTCTGAGCCTAGGTCTTAAGAGAGCGCATATACACGTGTGTGTGTGTGTGTGTGTGTGTGTGTGTGACCTCTGGAGCACCCCGAGTGATATCCCAATGAGCCCTCTCTATGTATTTATGGAGAGAGAGAACGAGCAGAGGGAAATTTATTTTAAGGAATTGACTGTGGGGACTGTTAAGTCCAAAATCTGCAGGACAGACAACAGGCTAAAAACTCAGGCAGGATTTCTCTACTACAGTCTTGAGACATAACTCTTCAGAAAAACCTCATTTTTGGCTTCTATTCACATAGAATCACACAATATGTCTTCTGTTTCTGGCTTCTCTCACTCAGCATTGCATCTGAGGAGTCCAATACAACCATGTGTGTCATTGGTTCACTCTCACCACTCTTTAGGATCCTGGCAGGACGTATTGGGTTAGTTTTCAGCTTTGACCTATTGCAATAATGCTGTTGTGATCACCCCTGCACGTGTCTCTTTTGGTGAACGCACATGTGCATGTCCGTCGGGTGCATCCCCAGGTGTGGAACTGCTGAGTCGAAGAGGATGCCTTTGAACTCCTTCAGTAAAGACTGCCAAGAGTTTTTCCAAAGTGGCTGTACCAATTTACACGTGAACCACCAATGTACCATTGGGCACGGGCTTCATGAGAGCCTCCCCAATGTCTAATATTCAGCCACATTTGAGAACCATCTTTATAGAAGCTTCCCAGAAGCCTCAACGGAGTGATCCAGATTCTTTCTTCTACACTGTTTCTCAACAAAGTCCTGACATCCTTTTCAACTTTTGAAATTTCCAAGCCTGGTTACTTACTATACAACTATCCTTTGACAATTGTCACACACACACACACATGCGCGCGCGCACATACACACACACACACACACCACTACCACTACGACTAAGTAATAACGTATTGTGTATAGCATGACATCATGTACATCTTGATAATAACATCTCTAAGGATCTATACCCCCATTCGTATTCAATTATAACCACCCTTGTCTCGCGGGCTTCCTGTCAGATCTATTCAGACGTAGGTCCGCACACAGTGGAAAATCTCTAGTTAAGTTCAAACGACCCCTCAGTCTGCCTTCTAAAGCTACTCTCAGCTGCCAGGGATATATCAGCAAGACTGAACGACCCTTATTCAGAATCTGGTAGAGAAAGATTTGTTTGTATTATATCTTAAAAGGGCAGAGATATAAGAGTAGATAAACAATAATTGATCTCTTTGAAAACAGCATTAGGTCATGCTCTCCCTGTGGCTTAGCAACCAGGCCATGCACACGTGGAAGGAATGTCACATGGAAACTGTGAATCCCGGGGGTTTGGAGACTCAGCTCACAGAAATGAGGAGGAAGGTCGGATTGCGCTCAAACTCCATATAATGAAATCTTGTTGTAATGGTTTCATTTCTAGGAATCACGTTCTTGTTTTGCAACAGCTGGGGACCAATTTGTTTCTCTGAAGCAAATTAGCAACCAAAAGCAGTACTCTTCCTATAGCAAAAGGAAAAGGAAAATGATAAACAGAAGCCCCCACCCCTCAGCTTTTTTTCCTTGTAAGCTCTTTGAGGGAGAGAACAGATAACTTTTATTACAGAGGTAACTGGAATATTCGGACGGGAATGGGGAACATAGACTAAATGGAATTTTGTAGAACCAAAAAGTACTGTTTTGGAGCCCAACCTTCAGATTTCAGTGCAAAAACATACAAAATCTATTTACAGTCTTGTTAGCAAATCATTAAGAGTTTAGTACAAACACTTGCTTCCGGTTTACAAACCCATAGCTTTCAAGATCTTCCAAAGTCTGAATCCAGCCACCCGTTCACACCTCATTCCCTCTTTTCCTTCCACCTGTTATCCCATCAAGCTACTCATTTTCCCTCAACATGCCATAGGTCGTCATGACTTTGTGACTTTTCATCTCATTCCCTTCAGTTGGATGACTCCCTCCCCTCTTCACACATTCCATTCTTATTTTCATTCTTATTTTCAGACCAGCTCAAATATCACCTCTTCCAGGAAGTCCTCCTTAAATTTTCCGAGTATTAGAAGGCGTTTTTTCTCTCTGCCCCAATAGTATTTCTTTACACTTCTGTTTAGTGTTAACTATACTGAATAATTTTATTTAAATGTTTTATATCCTGTTGCACCTGGACCATATCTCGAATTAGATTTGTCCAAGAGAAAAGAGAAGGATTTATGGCATGAGGTTAATGATTGTAGAGAACTCCCTGTATTAAAAAAAAAAAAAAAAAAAAAAGGAAATGAGTCATCTGATGGGGCACAGGAATGGCTCCCTTTTATAGTGACTCTCGGGCCCACTACTGTGGCGGGGGGATCCCCCCAATCTTCTCCTTAGACATTCTCAACACCAGCCCTCACCAAGATCACGGCGGGCGCATGGCAACTACTGACTTTATGAGAATAAGCTTCCCCTATGGACGAACACGAAGAAGGAAGATCAAGCAGGGCTTCAGGAAGCGAGGATGGAGAGGGGCTTCAGGCAGTTCATCTCCCTCCACGATCAGAGAACACAGAAGGGAGAATCGATCAAGGGTGTTTTCATGGGATTTAGATTGCTTTTGTCTTGATTAATCCCTGTAGGAAATAGGTTTCGATCTCTATAAAATAATGATTTTCTTTGCAGCAGCTCCGGCTCACCAGCCACCCCCATGTGTCAGGTCTCTCACGTGGCGGAGAGCCCAAGCCTCCTTCGCCAGCCCTCCCCCACTCCCAGGCCAAGTACCGGCACCCAAAGATTTCATGGCCTAAATACATTCTATTTGATTCCAAAGAAGGATTAGGGTAATAGCCAGAAATTTTCCACTGCATCTGAGTAAGAATAACAAGGGAGAGTTACAGGAGTCTGAGGGACAGTTCACTGGTTTATTCCCTTGAAGGCATTCCCCTGTAGTCTCATTTCTCTTATATCGGGCGAGGGCTCCATTAAGTTTTGTGACAAGTGTTGACTTATGTTGAACATTTATTTATCTACTGGCCTGTGGCTTTATTTACTAAATGCTTCTGTGTCTAAACTGCACTCATCTCACAAATTATTTTTCCTTCATGAAACCCTCTTGCCCGATTTTTGAAATACTTAAAGGAAGATTTCCGTAATCTAGTCTTTAATCGAGCAAGAGACGTGAAGTCTGTCTTCTACGTGATCTCTCTACCTGCCTCATTTGTCCTGCCTGTCCCATACAAACTTTAATAGGAACTGATGGATTTAGACTAGCAGTTCTCAAATTCCAGTGCATATTGGAAGCAGTCAGAGGGTTTCTGATTCAGCGAGTCAGGTACAGGGTAGGAGAATTTGCCTTTCTAGAAAGTTCTTAAATAGGGCTAATATTGCTGGTCCAGGGATTATCCCTTGAGAACTACTGATCCAGAGGAAGCTTGTCACAGACTGAAGTGTGTTAGTACAGATTACTCTCTAGATTACTTCCTCCTAGAAGTACTTTCTAGATTACTCACAGGGAGTTCTAGATTACCAGCTCTAGATTACTAGCTCTAGATTACTTTCTGGGAGCATGGAAGGCACAGTTGGTTAAGCATCCAGCTGTTGGTTTCAGCTCAGGTCATGATCTCAGGATAGTGAGATCAAGCTCCATCTAACCCCCCAAAATATAAATAAATCCTTAAATTAATCTCTCATCTCCTTAACTCAGACCATAATATTCCAGGTAGATTTAAATCTTATACAGCATACACATTCCTTCTTAGGCTGGTTTCTGCCTGCCTTTGCTTTCTGGGGACAGATGGCCTGCTCCCCTACCCCATCGTACACCAAACATACCCTCCAGTGATGCTGTGCTGTTTTGGTGGTCTCCTGAACATCCAAAAGGCTTTTTCCACTCCTTTGCACATGTTGTTCCTTCTGTCTTATCTGGCAACTTCTTCTTTGACCTTTAAATTCAACTCACACCCCATCTTTCCTAATGATTTTCTCTGAGCAACATCCCCTCTCTGCCTCCCCCCTGACTGCTCCTTCCGACCCTCTCCATGTGCCCACACACAGTTAACTCATTTGTTCTCTAGCTACCACGTGATGGAGTATCTGCTTCTACTTGTACTCACCACACTGTCATTCTGTCATGCTGGCCGCCGCTAACTGAATAGCAGCTCTTCAGTGGCTGGGATGATGTCTTGTCATTTGGGGGCCACAGCCAATGAGTCCTAATATGAATGCACATCTGAGGTTTGATATGTGTTTCATGTGGCTGTCGTGAAATAAGATGGGGAGGGAATAAAGGCATCATGGTGGTAAATGGGTAAGAATCCTAGAAGGCATGGCAATGACGATTAGGGGGATGTGGACCAACTACTTGAGTAAGGCCCGTGCCCATGGCTGTAAGGCTCATGACTGTTGATTGTGCTAAAGATAGTGACAACAGTGAAGGCAAGAGCCAGATGCCTTGGGTGTACTGAAAAAAGCAATGTGCTCCACTCTGACAGGTCCATCCTGAGTAAGAAGCCCAGTGAACCGCCTTTGATTCTCTCCAGAAGTCACCTTTCTTGCTTCACCGATAGACTTTTCCATTGACGCAATTTGCTCAGAGGGAGGCTTGCTAAGTGCTTCAGAAGAGTGCCCTGGCCTTGACTGCAGAGATTCCAGGGAGAGGTGACATGCAAAGATGGGAACGGCGGGCAGTGCGTGCAACCTTGCAAGACCAGAGGTGAAACAAGGGCGATTTGTCTCTTTAGACACATGAATTCCTAGGGCTCTGCAAACACACATGTAATGAGATTTTTAAAAAGAATATTTCCAGTCTTTGGAAAATGTAGACCCTCCAAATTGGCAGTGTTCCTTTTGTGTGGAAGGTGCCAAAGAAGGAAGAATGTTTACCTGTGGTCCAAGTATTGCCCCTCTTTTTTGGTCAAAAAAGTCAACACCGTCTTTTTGCCTTCTGGCTTCATCAGTTCTGTTGAGGAAAGAGCCCCACCCTGGACACATGGCTTGGCTGTGCTGCTCATGGCAAGCCTGGAGTGGGGAAGATTTGATGGGGGTGTGCGGTGGGGGGGGATTTCCATGGAAGTACCTTTGCCCAAGTATGGATCTTCTCGGGCAGTGAGCTCCCCAGGACTGAAACCAGGTTACATTCCAAAGCCCTCAGCTGGGAGTGGCCTTCTAATGCCTACGCTTTAGTCTGAAGGAAAAAGTCTGTGCAAGGAGGGCTGAGAGCTGATTTTAGACAGAGCAGAGCAGAGGATGACAGATGCAGTTTAGAGAGGAGAAAACACTAGAAAGAGTCCAACGAGAGATTGGTGGATTGGGGAAAATGTTGTCACTGGTCCTAAGGGTACAAAGGGACCCTATCTTTCTTCTAATGTTCTCTGACTTCCCATTTGAAAACTGGCAATGATGACCTCCCCACTCTTGCCTTTTTGATTTGGGGATAACCCTTTTCTTTCCACAGAGAGCATATACTCCACAATTGCTACCATTTTTCTTCCAGCCACCCATTTGGACCCTTAAGTTCCATAACTTTATGATTCTTCATGATAAAAAGTGTGTGGGGGGGAATAATTAAGCATGTGCCAATTCCTTCTGATTAGTTGATTTTTGGCAATGAGGAGAGTTTGTAGTCGGCTGTGTGAGGTGCATGGGAGGGAGTATTTAGGTTCATAGGATATAGGACACTCTTAGGGTTTTAGCCCTGCTCCAGTCCTCCAACTTTACACTTTATTTGGTTGCAGAAAAGCATGTGGGTGCACCTGAACTGGCCAAGAAACCACTTGAATTCTGTCTCGTGAGATTTCCAGTAGAACTTTATTTTGTTTTGGCATGGAGCATTCCAAAGCAGGATGGCTTTGCAGAATGGGGCGCAGGACCCATCTGTCCCATTTGGCCTATCATTTCCCAAGCCAGACGTGGCCTTACCTTCAGCACACCCTACTCTCTACCCCTAGACTGGACTGCCCTAATGGTCCTAACGGGAAGATGACATTATAGGTTCTCCACTTCAGAGGCCACTTTATCTTTATCCCTTATCCCTCTGGAATGCTCTTGGGCACCTGGCTGTATTAGATCAGGAATGACTGTGCCCAATGTCTCCCACCAAAGTAGGGGAAGTGATTCATCGATCTCCCCTCCCCACCTTGGGGCATTAGGTTAAGACCCTTTAAATATCATGTAGTTTCCAAGAAGTATAGAATTCTTTCTCACCTCTCTCCCTTCTGCCTTCTGGGGATCCCTAGAATCAAAGGTAGCTATGCCAGATCGCGATTTCCTCGGGACCCACGTTTTCCTTACCTGATTTGCCAAAACCCAGTGTCATGGCTGTGTGTTCTGGAAGTCTGGCATATCCTTTTCCCTGCTACAAATGGCAGCCTGGTTTTTCAGGCAGCACAGCCCCGTGCGCTCATGCACAGACGTATGCATCCTACCCCTAGGCATGGTTCTCTCACTTCCTGACCATCTGGGAGCCCTTTAGGAGCTCAGGAATAGATAAGTATTGAGAGGTAATCACAAAGATGGTGCTTGCGGGGAGCTCTGGCTGGGGACCAGGAACAAGCTCCCTCAAGGGTCTTGGGCTCTCTGACCTGCAGCAAGGGTTGGCACTGCGGTGTAAGAACGGGGTCGGGGGGGGAGGGTAGTTAAGCCACTTCACCACCTGCTTCCTTCTTCAACCTCATGTCTCCACACAGGAAACTTTTCTCACACCAGAGCTCTACATACGGGCAGGGATGTGAGCTACATCAAAACCTCAAGGGTTAGCAGGTGCTGCATCAGCCACATCAGGGGAGAGCTCCTTGAAGATCATTATCCTTGGGGTGGTGCTGGTGCCAGGGAGAATCCCGGGGAGGAAGAGGAGCTGGAGAAGCTCTTGAAGAGCTCTCTTTTCTCCGCCTGAAACGGCCAGGAGCACCTGGACCACTCCTGGGGCTGCCAGCTTACTTGCCTCTGACTCACAGGATGATGGTGATTAAATTTCATTATCATCTGGTTTCCAGCTCTGGAAGCTTTTGGGTGTAGGTAGGCCATACGCTTCAGGTCTGCCAAGGGGTTTTTGACTAATGCGCTCTGGCATTGAATCACCGTAGCTTTTCACACATTCATAATTACTCTTCTGAAGTAACACGTATTTCACTGTTATCTCCGGATAAGAGGAGCAGAAAGAACAATAGTGTCACTTAACTCTTTTCTTCTAAGAGATGGAAGCAATTTGTGACCTAGTTTTTTGTTTGTTTTTTGTTTTGTTTTGGTTTGGTTTTTTGTTCTTTGGTTGTTTTTTTTTTTGTTTTGTTTTGTTTGGTTTTGTTTTTTTGCTTTAGTATCCTGAACTCCCTTGAGGCCAAAGAAAAGAACACAGCCTTGACAGCTGCAGAGAGGACCAAATGAGGAAATGCAATCACAGCCCCCACACGTGGCAGCAGAAACGCAGGTGTTCTCCAGAGGCACACTTTTCACATGGACACTTCTTCGGGGATAGGATCTCAATAGGCTCTGATTTCCTCAAATGCTCCAAGGGATCCATGACCCGGGGAAGGCCACGTCGCAGCCTCGGCCAGTGCTTTACTCACCGTGCTGGGCCAGGCACTGTACATAAAAATATAAAGAATGATGTCCATGGGTGACTCGATGGCACCCCGTTATTTTCCAGTTTTAGTTTTTTGTGGAACAGGTCGTTTTGGTTTTCAATCTCCCGTGGGCTCCTCATTAGAAGGATGTTCAACTTACACGATAGTTTCAAATCAGGGACCCCCAAATACAGGGTAACAATGAAATTGAGTTTCCAGAACATGCACAATCTCATTTAAGACTTTGGGCAAAAAAGTGGAAGAGCTCCTCCTAGATCCATGCCAAGCCAGGAATAAGAGAGACAGGAAACCGGCTGTCTCGATGAGTGTTCAAAGAAGCCCAGATAAAGGGGCCGGAAGCTCTGTACTCAAACCAGTCAATATTTCCAAACCACATTTACATTTGAGTAACTGATATCCCAAACACCTGAATGCACCAGGGAACTCTGATCTGGGGTCCATATGCTCTTGGTTACCCACCCCCCCACACACTCCCTCCTCAGGGGTCTGCTTCTGTTGGGAGCTCTTGCTGTGTAAGTGGGTGTAGAAGGAGGAATTCTGGTCACGGACAGAGGGGCAAGGTAAAGATAGAGGCAGAGGGGGTGGAATGGAATCTTTTCCTACATTTTTTCATCCGAAAGAATGAACACTCTGACCTCATCATCTCCCTTACTAATATTTGCCGTTTTATCATCAGGAATATTACTACTAAGGAGCTACTCTAGCAGGATCTATTCTGAGCCTTCCATTTTGCAGACCGAAAAGGAGGGAGTGACTCTTTAAAGGTCGCATGGCTCTTCAGCGGTGAAGCCAAAGTTAGAAGAATCGTCAGACTTCTAGTTCGGCACTGTTCCCAGGGCAGGATCTCCCTTCTCAGGTGTATTACAGCAGAAACAGGGACTCCCGATGGCCAGGAAGCCCTTCACACTCCAAAAAAAGAAAGGAAGAAAGAAAGAAAGACAGACAAAGAAAGAGAGAAAGGAAGAGAGAAAAGAAAAGAAAGAAAATGGGCGTTCAGTAAAGTGACAAAATAAGTGAGAGAGATTTTTATTCTGTCTGCTCCAGTGCAGCTAGTGCAGTCTGGGTGAAACCACGGTCAAGCCCCTTGGAGCAGGTTGGTTTGTCTCTGCCCCACCCCTGCATGAGTGGCCCTTGGTCTGGGTGGACCGAATATGCACGTGGCCATGGGTATGGATGCACCACGTAGATGCGGGAGGCCATCCCGGTGGGCGGCATGCTCACTACTCTTCTCTGTGACGCATGACGAGCACATCCTTTATTTGATAGTCTCTACTGTGACCAGGGCCTTAAGGAAGGGAGACCCAAGCCTCTGAACCAGGACCCTTCATACTCATGTTTATATAAAGAAAGATTTATATTTCTATAAAGCCAGAATATCTGTCTCCTGGGCTAGAGAACCACATTATGATCCCCACAAATTCAAATAAATCACGTACAAAGTGAGTTGGGTGAACATAAGGGGTAAAGTGGCAGGCAAAGCAGGCAATGGTTCTTCCTACTAGAGGATGGTCTCACGGCTGCCTCTCCAAACCAAACCCGATCAGTGCCAGTAAAGCTAATTTGGTCTGAGTTGCTATGGGAACGAAGAAAGGAGTTCCTGGAAATGTAATAATAATTGCTGTCATCTGAAAGGGCAGCTTTCTACTTCAATATCCTCCCATATGTCTGCATTAAAGTGGTGTTAGCAAAAGGGTGTCAGAAGTCATTTGCATGCTTGTTGGTAAGAGGATAACTTCCAGTGTGGGGTGTTGCTCTGCTGAGCTGATTTGCCAAAGGACAGTTTTTCCATTGTTTCTGGGCCTGAATTCTTTTTGCAGTCCTATATGATTTGGCTGCCTGGGAGAGGATCCAAGCATTGTGTTTCTCATCAGACGCCAGCCTCGTGGTCCAGGTCAGATTGAGAGCCACACATTTGCGTGTGGTCAGAGTGTATAGCTTGGCACCATATTTTTGACAAACGCCTCACAAACACTGGAAACTCCCTGGGCCTCTTTACCCAAAGAAATGCTTGTATTTTTGCAGCGGTAAGGAGGAAAGGGAATGCTCATGGATACAGGGCTCAAAGAGCGAATGGCATCAGAAGCACATACCTGAAAGACGGCCTTTGGGGGATCAACTGGTCCTTTGCTATTTGAAGTGCAGCCCACGCACCAACAGCATGGGTGTAAGCTGGGAGGTAGTTAGAAATGCAGAATCTCAATTCCCTTCCCAGACTTGTTGAATCAGAATCTACATTTTCACAAGATCCCCAGGTGATTTGTTTGCACAATGAAGTTTGAGAAACACTGGTCTTAGGTTGTGTTTGGGAAACACATTTCCCTAATTTTACCAACAAGGGATCACAAAGCAAGCCCCGAGAGAAGGAATGACTTGCCCAAGACCTGCCTAAGGATCCGTAGCGGAACCAGAACAAAATTCTGATATCTCTGAGGGAGAGACTTTTGTCACTACTCCATGAAGCTTCTCAGAAGCTGTGGTTGGGAAAGAATTTTAGAAATGGTCACCAAGGAGCACCTGGGTGGCTCCGTGGGTTAAGCATCTGCCTTTGGCTCAGGTCATGATCTCAGGGTCCTGGGATCAAGCCCCATGTTCAGCTCTCAGCTCTCCCTCAAATAAATAAATAAAATCTTTAGTAATAATAATAAAAAGAAAGGGCATCTAAGAATTTCTGACCTTGTCCTTAGTTTCATGCCCTTGCCGGCACTGTCCCTTCCAACCTCAAACTCTCCATATTGTTAGCCCTGCTGTGCCTGAATTGACCAGTCTGAATATCAATTTTGCGAGTGCTCCATTGGCCTGTGAAAGTAACTCACCAAAGTTCTCTTCAAGATGAAAGCAGAGGCAATTGAGTCTCTGCCCTTCTCTTCCCTCTCTGCAGGACCCCAAGAGGGGCAACTGATGGCTTGGTAAATTACTCCAAAGAGGAATTCTTCTTTCATTTTCTAAAAGCTGGAAGCAAGACCTTTTCCTGATAATTATATGAATGAACAAGTGAAAATGAGGGACATAAAGAGATCTCAGATGCTTTTGAGCCCTTCTCAGGGATCAAAAGCAAAGCTCTCTCTGGGCTAGAGCATGCTGGGGGCGGGGGGGGTGTCCCATGTTTCATATATGAATCAGCTGTATGAGGGTGAATGCAGACTGTGATCATTTTGGCTCTCCCTTGGCACCCTCTTCTTCATCTCACCCAAAAGATGAGCCTGTTAGAAAGGGACACATGTCCTGCTTCCAGACATAAAAGATGCCTGGGAACATAATAATTTTCTGTAACTCTCAAAGCCTGGCATAAACTTGGCATTTCTCATTCCTACTGCCCCACTTCTCCCTGTTCTGGGCCAGTTGGTTATCACATCATGGAGCTCATGAATTCCTAGTTCCCTGCTTTTGTGGTAGCCTTTTGTTTCTGGCACCTGTTGCTGTATAACAACCCACCCCAAAACTTCATAGTTTCACACAAATAGAGTTTTATCATCTCTCATGATTCGATGGGTTCCTGGAGTTTGTAGCTGGGCATTTCTGCTCTACATCAACCCTGCTGAGACTGTAGTCATCTGGAATCTTGGTTTGTGGGAATATCCAAGATCATATGCCTTGGCAAGGACAGGTGGAGAGCTGGGCTGATCTGGGTCATTGGTAGAGCTGGCCATCTCTCCCTTCTCTCTCTCCACTTGGTCTTTCCAAGTCTTCTTGCTGGCAAGCAAGACTTTCTACAGGGCAGCTCAGGGCTCCCCCAAGCACAAAAAATCAATGTTACCATGCCTTTTTAAGGCTTAGGTCCTGAACTGGCACAGAATTATTTCTATAATATTCTGTTGGTTAAAGTGAGTCACAGGAAAAGCATGGACATCATCAACCACAGGATCCTCACAAAGCCCTCTAGGAACACACAGTTTCCTTCTTTTTGTGAATGACTATCCAGTACCTTCTTCAAAATCAAGAGTTTTTAACCAAGAAGTCTACAGGTGGGTTCCAAGGGAGTTTGCCAATAACCTGAAGTGGTATTTTTACACAAATTTTGAGTCCTGATGAATATGTACACTTTTCATATGGTTGCTTTTCTGGGGATAGGATCCCAGGCTTTCATCAGATTCTCAAAGGGATTCATGACCCAGAGAAGGTGGCATCACAGGAAATATATACCCCGGACACCCTTCTAAGAATGAGTCACACCTAGCTCTACATATCATCCGCTCAATATTCATGTGTTGATGTGGATCTTTGGAGGATACATTATATGTGTTCATGGTGTACCTCACTAAATAATTTTGAAATTCTACTAGGTAAAAGCCATATATTTTATTTATTTCCAGAATCCCTCGTTTTTAGTGCAGTCTTTTAAAATAAGAGATTCTTCATAGGGTGCCTGGGTGGCGCTGGACATTTAAGTGTCTTACTTTGGCTCGGGTCATGATCTTAGCATCCTGGGATCAAGCCCTCCCCCTCCCAATTCTGGGCTCCATGCTCAGCAGGGAGTCTGCTTGCCCATCCCCCTTTCCCTCTACCCTCCCCCGCCAGCTCATGTTCCCTCTGTCTCTCAAATAAATAAAATCTTTAAAAAGAATAAATAACATGGGGGCTTAAGTGGGTAGGAGAAGAATCAATGAAACAAGATGGGATTGGGAGGGAGACAAACCATAAGTGACTCTTAATCTCACAAAACAAACTGAGGGTTGCTGGGGGGAAGGGTTTTGGGAGAAGGGGAGTGGGGTTATGGACATTGGGGAGGGTATGTGCTTTGGTGAGTGCTGTACTCCTGGGGATAAAAATATATTATATGTTTATAAAAAATTAAAAATTAAAAAACAAAAAAAAGAATAAATAAAAATAAATAATATAACAGATGCTCCATAAATGATGTAGGCTGATTTCCTATGATGGATTTATTGGATCTCAATTTAAGAAGAAGGTACATAGAACACTAACCACCACTAGCATTATATTTATCATATACTTGCATCCTCCGTTCCGGTATAAAAAGCCTTTATTTCATTTGATACTTATCTAAATAGATTCTACAAGTTCAGTGGAGCAGATATTACCATAGCATTATTTTGTACCAAGGAAACTGAGGCTTTCATAATCTCTCTCAAAGAATTAGAGAAGGAACCAGAACTAAAGTCTGATTCTCCTGATTTTTACTCTCCCATTGTGTGGCATGATCCTCAGTGATGAGAAAGAGGGAAGACAGTTGGCTCAATGTGAAAAGCTAGAAGAGTAAAAATTCAGGTGTATGGAGCCCAGACTTTGGAAGTTTGCAAGTGGAACATAGTTTAGTCTTACAAGAAACCAGAGATGACATGGTGTGGGGAGAGAGCTGTCTTCCCATCCCCTGGCTATGAGGCTTTCCTTGGATGTAACCTCTTTGTGCCCCAATTTTCTCAGCAGTCAAACCAGTGAGAAGTGGTTCCCATACTGACAACACAAGAACCACCCAAGCAACTTCTCGAAATTACACACGTCTAGCGCCCATCTCAGAGATATGGAGTGCAATTCAGAAATTGATTTTCAAAAAAAAAAAAAAGAAAATAAATTGATTTTCAAAAGTCTACATAGATGATTCTGCTGATTATCCAGGCTTGGAAGGCTTGAGCTAGATAACCTATAAGATCTCTCTATCTTGCTGTCCTGAGATATGGAGAAACCCTGGAGTGGTGCAGGGTGGCTAGCTGTGCAGAAGATTTTGAGTTTGATGTAGTCTCACTTGTTTATTTTTCCTTCTGTGGCTTTAGGTGTCATATTCCCCCCCCCAAAAAAAAAATCACTGCCAAGACTAATATCACAGAGCTTTTTCTCTGCGTTTCTTCTTGTTTTATAGTTTCAGGTCCTACTTGTAAGTCGTTAATCCATTTCAAATTAATTCTTGTGCATAATATAAGATGGGACTAGAAACCCAACAAATCCTGTTCTCTAGGCCCTAACCCAATGTCTAGGTCTTTAAGTCTTTGCCCCTAGGAGATTCCCCTGCTCCTAATACCCTTAGCCACTGACTGGTTTTCTGAATTAACTCACATGAACCCTCAGTCAAAACCAAATGCCATCACCTACTAGAAACTAGATACTGAGACCTGATATCTCACATATCTTCTGAGATCATTGATTAGGTAACTGCGTACTCCTGAATCTGACCAAAGGTCACTAACATTAGCCCGTTGAAGACTATAAATTTGGAATACTGGCCTCTCTTTATGAATTCTAATTTTCCACAATTTAGAGAGTCTTCTCTCTAGGGGTAGGATCTCTCTGGTGGGCATATGGTCTAAGTCAGAGGTTCTCAAGCTTTTGCATGCAGGAGGATTACTTGGTGGACTTGTTAACAATTGTAGGTCTCACCACAAGACTTTCTATTTAGCAGGCAGGGACTGAAAATTTCCATTTTTCATGAGTTCCTAGGTAGTGCTGTTGCTGCTGGTCCAGTCTGAAGACCATACTTTGAGAGATTCTCGTCTAACTTGTGCTCACATATGATAATAAAAATTTATCCGAGCCTACAGTTTCTATGTATATTCTGTTTGGTGATGTCCAAGATATGATGATCACCCATTCCCATTTTATACCCAGTAGAGAGTGGGAACATTTCCCCAGCCTGAGCTGAACACATAAACATCCCTATATATACCTGTCCTCTTTTGAATGAAAGAGAGAATCTTGGTAATCAGATGTTAAATATCCTCCATTTTCCATCACTACTAGGAAGAATTCATGAGAGAAGAGTCAAGAGGGAGGGACCCTGAAGGATAAGTCAATAAAGTAGACCTTCTTGAAAGTGTAAATGAGTGTGAGTGTTGCCCACTCTGACAGCAGATGGTTGGCTGCATCAGAATGGAGAGTTATAATCATACCAAATTATTTGGATCTTAATAATAATTTGGCAGATTATATCAAGAACTAATTTTCTCCAGTACTCCATTCAATTAACTTATTTGCCTGGAAACTACTTTATTACCAATTTTGCAGAAGAGGTGGGTCCTTTTTTTACTTCTTGATAAGCATATTTAGCTGTTCTCATCATCCCTCCAGAATTAGGGCTTGCACAATCCCTATCTTTGAATTCAAAAAATTTCCCAAAACCTTTTTTTGAGGCTCATGGACTGATAGATTCTTTATGAAGGAAAATGAGGAAGTGAAACAGGCATTACGGGATTTTTCTTTTTCAGCCTTAAGGTCATCTTGCAGTGCACAGAGTATACTTTAGGGGCAGTTTTGTCCCTTGCCCCTTTAAGGGCTCAGACTATCATGAGACTGTTGAAAGGATCTATCATTTGCATTGGGAAAGGTTAATGTATTCCTTCCAAATATACACTCCTGTTTATGCAAAAGCATGTCTCTTCTATTAGCCCTGCCAAAGCTCTAGTCCAAGCTTGTATTTGAAAACTGATGATTTCAGGTAGATATAAAAGGATTTCTGGGGCAGAACATGTTCTTGTTAATGAATAGGATGCAGTTTTATGTAGTCAAAATCACCTGGAAAGGAGCTAGTTTTCATCATATGGAACACTTAGATTCCTCTTAAATATTCCTGTGTGTTACGAGAAGGGCAGTTCTGCCCAGCCGATGTGCAGGCAAGCACTCTTTACCCTGTGATGGAGGCCATCTAAGATGGGGGACACTGCCACATGTGTATGGCTGCCTGTTAGCCGAGCTAATGACCAGCTCAGGGTGATTTGTGGGTCCTCACTCCACAGGTCTTCTACTAACAATCCAGCAGTAGAGAGAGGGGCAAGGGAACCCGACACACACTTTTCGGAGGAGGAACCTGAGGCATGGTGGAAAACAGATGGTCTCAAAGTACCAATGACAATTTTAGAGAGAACCAGTTTCCACAATTTTCATCCATTGACTTTAACAAGAATTTGGGAATGTGGTCATTTTAAAGACATGTAGTGAAACCTACTTGCTTGACAAAATAGGAAACTGAGGGCGATTGAAATTAACTCCTAGTACTTCAGAGATACAGCTAGTAAGAAATAGAGTCTGGACTTTGACCTTGCTGCCTTGACTTCTAATTCGGGGCTTGCTCCACAATCTTCCTTCTCTTGGACTGAAAAATTACATGCGGAAGATCATTCTCAATCACAAGAATAATGTTATCATTAAACAGACACTTTTATGGTATGACTTAAGGAAGATCTGGGTAAAACTCCTTCTCCAAATAGCTATCCTAAGGCTCATTAGTTTGTCCCTGGAGTTCTACCTGTGGAATTTCAAGACCTTTTGTTCTTGTGTCTTTGTATGCCAGACCTCTGGGAAACCTTGACCTTACATCTTTGTTAATCATCAGTTTAAGAACAAGACCCTGAAGAAGTCAAACTGGGACCCCTGAGGGAGCCCAATGACAGCCAAAAGAAAGGCCAGTCAGGCCAGAACAGATGCCCTGCCAAGGTCTATAGGGATTGAATCAAGCCCAGGGACTTTATAGAACGTGAGAATCCCTGAGCAGCGCTTATCACAGACACCTCTATGCTCCCTATATTCTCAACTCTCCTAGGGTGTAAACTGGTTAAATTTTTTTCAGGGAGATCAAAGGAAAACACTTGACACCAAATGGCAGTAGGAGGTGTGTGTGAGAGAAAGAAGGACTTTGCTGAGATGGACAAGGTATTTATATGTTGAGCGTTTATATCTATTTTGTCCTTTTTTTACCACCAATTAACTCATCATCTTCTCCGCAGCTGGATGCCTCTCTGAATCTAGTCACAAAAGAATCCCATCAAGTCGTGGATCAGAGCATCACCCCAGCTGCCTGGGACCTGGATCTGCGGGACTCAGGAGTGCTTACATGTTTCTGTGGGATGGCTCAGGATTGTAGGCATACCTTCCCCTTTCTGATTAAGTCCCCATCCATTCTGAGCATGGAGATGATGGAGTAAGAGACCCTGGCAAGAAATAATATAAGCTAGGAAAGTAGACTTGGAGCCAAGTTCAGAATCTTCAACTTGGGAACTGGATGATCTCACTCAAGAGCTTCCTCCAGATGATACTTACAAATATTCTATCAGAATCATTGTTCTCAGACCTATTGCCCCAGACTGCACATCTCTGTTTCCTATTGTGTAAAATGGGAATGGTTTATCATTTACTGCCACATACCATACTATCTAGGGATTCAATGAAGTAACATGTGAGGTCTTGATCTCTAAGAGGCATATATGTGACAGCTATTATTTTGGTTCCGTGCATAATATCATTCCTTAAAGTGGGTGTATGTGTGAGGTGAGGGATGAGGCTGTAAGAGGGGATACTGTGAAATCTTCATCAAATTCTCTCCTATCCTCAGGTTGAACATTTACTTGACAAACACGGTAAATCATTAAATAATTCTTTGTAAATCATTGCAGACTCTTTTGTGTTCCATTTTTCTACATGTGATGAATTAATATGAGAGCCCAGATTGAAGATTTCAGGGGGATTTAACTTACTTCCAGAGCCTTGGCTTCTTGACAACTTTGTTTCTCAAAGTGGGAACCCAGCCTCTTCATTTCCCATCATCTGACTCTCCGGTTCTTACTTGAAGGAGTGAAGCTCCGTGGGGAAACACCGATGACTATGCATCCGATTCCTTCTTATTTGGATCACTTTCTCAGCTCCCAGTTCATTTCCGGAAGCACATGAACTCCAAGATGTGCAAGAGTCTGGGACAGAGCATTCTCTCTCCTCGCCTGCTAACGAGATAAGTGCAGCAAGTTAAGGCAGCCACAGGAATAACAAACCCTCCAGCACACACTTCCTCTAATCACCATGTTTGTGTTCTTGCCAGTCTGAAAGTGATTTCTGTGATGAAGCGAGGTCACGCTCCATTTCCTCCCCTCCCCTAATTCTGGCCTTCTCAGGAGTATCTGTAACATTTCCTCCTTTCCTGGTAGGGTTTTGCCACTAATTAATGCATTTTTTCTATTGATGGCATTGTGGGCTAGCTTAAGCATCTGGATCCCATCTGCTACTCTTCCAGAGTCTGAGAGGGCAGTGGGGACAGTGAGGGGTGGGGGGACAGAGTTTATCACTAACCTTCATCTCTGGTGCTTTGTATCTTGGTGAGAAGGTCAGAGATAGAGGGGGAATTAAATATCACTTATGGGGCACCGGAAGCACACCTTCTGATATTTTTACAAGTAATCAATTAGTAGTAGGTTTTTACAATAGATTTAATGTCCTGTAGCTCCTAAGGGTGATATAAAACCCAAATATGGCATGGGAACTTGCAGAGAGAGAAAGAAAAGGAATAAGCACAAAACCTCTGAGGACAAGAGGATCTACATGAGTTCACTTCTATGCCCCTTATTAGGCACCTTACAGGACATCCAGTAACAAGAGTGACCATTTATTAACACCTATCCTATGTCAGCTGCTATGATAGATCTAAGCCTATATCACCTAAGTGTCAGCCCCTGACGGTCCCTAAGTGCTCCAGCTTCCTAAGGTCCTGTCTTTTCACATGGAAGTAACAGCTGGCTTGAATGTCCATCTTAAGTGTATCCGGATACTCAGAGCCCTTCTCAGTATCTCCAAGGAGTCTCAAGGGGCTCATAATTTTTCCATTCCTTCCTGGTTCTCAGTTCCTTCTTTTAAATAATGTATGTGACATTATCTTGCATTTTATTCTGAAAACTAGCAAAACAGATGCAAAAGAAAAGAGTGTAGCAAACCTTCACATTTCAATCACCCAGTTTCAACCATCCATGGTTGAATTTATCTAATCAATTTCTTCCCCTTCCTACCATCACTAGGTCATTTTAGAGCAAATTCCAAACATAGTATTATTACCAGAAGCGATACTGTTTTCATATATACATTGTATTTTATTCAGTATATGTGGCAAACAGACTCTAAGGTGGTTCCCATGGTCTCCATTCCTTGGTGCTCACACCTTTGTATAATCCCCCTCTCTTGAGTGTGGGCAGGACATTCTTCTAACCAGATTTACTTCTAACCAATAAAACATGGCACAAGAGACAGAATGCACATGATTAAGTAACATGAGACTGCAATATCCATCTTGGAGAGTCTCGGAGACTCTCTCCCTTGGTGGCTTTACAGAGGCCAGCTGCGATGTCATGAGCTCTCCTAGGGAAAGGGTCACAAGGCAAGGAAATGAAGGTGGCCTCTAGCTGAGAGCTAACAAGAGACCGAGACCCTCAGTCTGGTAGCTTGCCGAATTCTGCCAGCAGTCACATAAGCTTAGAAATGGACCCTTCCCCATCCTGGTGGACACCCTGACATAGCCTTCAGAGAACCCAGTTAAGCTGCATTCAGATTTGACCTATAGAAACTGAGATCATACGTGTGTGTTATTTTAAGCCCCTGAATGCATAGTAATTTGTTACATAGCACTAATTAACTACTACAATAAAAGCATAAAGACTTTTTCATTTTTTTTAGGGGCACCTGGGTGGCTCAGTGGGTTAAAACTCTACCTTCGGCTCAGGTCATGATCTCAGGTCCTGGGATGGAGCTGCATCGGGCTCTCTGCTCAGCAGGGAGCCTGCTTCCCCCTCTTTCTCTCTGCCTGCCTCTCTGCCTACTTGTGATCTCTCTCTCTCTCTCTCTGTCAAATAAATAAATAAAATCTTAAAAAAAAAAGAAAAACAAAGACTTCTTTTTTTATTTTATCACAATAGCATGACCACATTGAGAGGTAATTCCTTCATGTCATCAAATATCCAACTTCTCTCCAAGGTTCCCCAGTTACGATTTTCTTTTACGGTTTGTTTATGCAAATCAAGACCTAAAAAGTCTCCATATTACTTTCAGTTGCAATGTTTCTTAAATCTCTTTTAGTTCTGAGGTTACCTCTTTTTTTTTTTCTTTACATTTACTTATTGAATAACTGGGTCATTTGTCCTACAGAGTTTTCTACTTTCTAAATCTGTAAAGCTCATTTATTTTATTTTATGTTATTTCATTTTGAATTCCAGTACAGTTGACATACAGTATATTAGTTCCAGGTGTATAATACAGTGGTTTAACACTTCCATGCATCACCCAGTGCTCATCACAAGAGCCCTCCGTAATCTCCATCAGCTGTTACCCCCATCCCCCTACCCACCTCCCTTCTGGTAACCATCAGTTTGTTGTCTATTGCTAAGTTAACTCTATAGTTAAGAGTCTGTTTCTTGGTCTGTCTCTCTTGCTCGCTTGCTTGCTTGCTCTCCTCTCTGTCTCTCTCTCTCTCTTTTTCTCTAAAGCTGTTTGACTTTCTATAGTGTTAACATGATCCTTTAGCCCCTATATTTTGAATAAATTTATAGATTCAGAGGTGTGATTAGATACTCTTTTTTTTTTTTTGAGAGGACAAGATTACTTTCTACATATTGTTGCATACGTCTGACTGCATCATACTGGAAACTCATAATATCTAGAATCTGCTTTGGGGGATGTTAAGAAAAATCATCGGGTACAGGTATTGTCGGCTTGATCGAATCATTATAAAGTCTCTCAACAACCTTTCACTTAAGAAACTTAATAAACTTACCTGCCATTAATGATCATTTCCGAGGCCCAATACTTCATTATGGTTACAACATAGTAGAAATAAATTATTGCTCTCCACTTTATAGATTTCCTCTTTCATGTGCTTTCTTTTCCACTTGGGCTCCTGCCTCCTGACATGGTGCTAGGGTGACCAACTTGTCCCTGTTTGCCTGGGATTTCCCTATTTTAAGCCCCACATCTAGAGAAATCCTTCTGTCCTGAGCAGACATGGAGGGTTGGTCATCCTACTTGGTGTTGATGCCTCTTCACTTTCCTTTAATGCTTTCTCCTTCTTTTGTTACCTGTGTCCAACTCCTCAACCCCTTCTTCAGTTCTTAAGTAGTCCTAGCTGACTCTAGCCCATCAGCTTATGCCCAGAGGCCTCACCTTCCAAGTAACCCTTTCCATAATAATCTGCTTCTTAAATAATGAGAGCTCCCACTCTTCCAAAGGAATTCTAAGCTCAGTTCTTAAAGTAACAACTTATTATAGTGCTGCTAGATTTATAACCATCATGGAATATAGGTATTTATATTCCCATTTTAAAGATGAGATCCAAGTAACATATATGTACAAGTATTATATAAATAATAGAGTGTTGCAAGAATGGGGGATATTTCAGTGTAAAAAAGGAAGTGGTAGGAGATTAAGCTCCATTAAAATGGATAGTAAAGGTTTTTTTGTTTGTTTGTTTGTTTGTTTTTTGTGTTTTTCTGTTTTGTTTTGTTTTTTTACTTAAGATTTTTGTTAAAGAGTTTGAACCCTACTGCTATGGGCTGAATTGTGTCTCCCTCAAATTCATATGCTAAAGCTCTACCCCCCAGTGTGGTTGTATTTGCCCACAGGGACTTTAGGAGGCAATTAAGATTGAATGACGTCATAAAAGGTGAGATCCTAAGCTAACAGGATTGGCAGCCCACACCATACCCACACCATGGAAAAGCTATTTGAGCAGCAAGAAGGCAGCCACGTGTAAGCCAGGAAGAGGGCCCTCAGCAGAACCCAAACCCACTGGCACCCTGAGCTCAGACTTCCAGTCTCCAGACAGTAAGAAAATCAATTTCTGTTGCATAAGACACCCAGTCTATCGTATTTTGTTATGGAAGCCCAAGAAAACTAATACACCTACCTTATAGACAATGTTGAATTACTGGAAGATTTTAATAATGAAAGCAACATGATCAGATTTGTATTTAAGGAAGGAGAATTTGTGGCAATGTGGAGGGGGGAGCACAAGTTGGGAAGAGTTAGAGGCAAGAAGCAAGTGAGGAGGCTGGGGAAGCTGGCCACATAAGAGTTGGGGGGGTGGTCCTAGAGTGACTAATCTGCATTTTATTCTGAAATGTGTCCTTCAAGTAACTTATCACTGACACCTCACAATCAAGTAGTGGAGTAATGAACTAAAATATCAGAACCATTCTCTTCAACGTTTCTAGAGAGAAATTTTGCAAAGATACAGCTCATTCACCTCCCTGAACTATTAGCACACACAGAGGCAGGAATCACAGGAGAATCTTCTATCAAGTTTATGGTAACATAAGGTCAAACTCCCTAATGTAGAGTTGGGGCAGAGCAGCCTTGTTGAAGGAGGGTTAGAAACTGGAACTAGAATTCCGCTTCCAATTCACTGGTCTCTTCACTGGAACTGTTGTCTTCAGCCTCACAGAAGTTCTGAGAAACAAATAGATCCACCCCGCCATTGAAAGACACATGAGTATGCCTGACTGGGCAGCCAGAGAGGCATCTTGAGAGATACCATGAGAGAAACTAGTAAAGAGGCCCAGGGTTTCCATTCTACCCTCACTCAAGATTCATCACGTTACCTTTGCTGTAAAGGGGAGGGCATCTAGAAAGACACATGAGTGTTAGAGGTAAAGGATCTTATACACCAGTAATTCCATCCTCCATTTCACTGAGCCTCAAAGAGGTACAACAACTAACCCTCAGTTGTGTACAGTGTCTGCACCAGAGCTGGGACTTGGTGTTGGCCTCCTGAAGCCCAGTCCAGTATTCTTGCTACAAACACAATCTAGACAGCACTCTTCTTATCTCACCGTTGGAAAAGAGAAGCTTAATTCGGGCTGCTCTAAATGTGATTGGCTCTTAAGTTCCCGAAAGAGCCTCAACATCTCTTCATGTCCCCCCAACTCCCTGTGCAAGATATACACACATTGTGGAGACTGCCAACCAGCTATGTTCTGTCTTGCAAAGATTCTCATGGTAAGAGCTTCCTGACTCGAGAAAACAATTCATACAAAGAACACAAATTACTGGGCTCTTTGTCTTTTTCTTCAGATTTCTTAAATCTGTTAAAAAAGAAGGTTCTCTACTTCCATGTCACCATTATACTTTATCACCTAAAAAGAGGAAGACACAAGTTGATGAAAACACCAGATTCCAGGCATCTCTCTTCCCCAGAGGCAATACAGTAGGGGATGAAGTGCATGGGCTCTGGTCAGTGGAAACAAAATGTATCTGTAACATGAAAGCAATTTTTTAAACAATTACTCACTTCCTAGGGCTTTTCTGAGGATTAAATGATGCAATCCCTGCAAGGCACTGTGTCCAGATTCTAGCATATGGTAAGCACCCAAATCAGTAGAGCTTATTTCTCTTAGAATGAAAAAGAAATACGCACAGCTAGCTTCTCTCCAGCAAGGCAAGAATCAAGATTGAAATACCCTGTATTGCTTAGAGAAAGATGTCATGGCAAGAGATTTAATATATTTTATTTTAAAGTAGAAAGTTATGTGGGCAAAACAGATTTATCTTCCAGAGCTTAGTCCCAAAGCCCACATCTTCTTTGAGCAATCTCTACAACATACTTATTATATGGGGGCATTGCCTGCTTCTGGATTCAGTGATGTCGTCCATCATTACCATGGTAATAATAAGGCCAATAACTTGAACTTAGGTCATAGCAGCTAAAAGGAAGGGTAATCAGTTTGCAAATAATTAAACTGAAATCCATAGCTACTTAAGACTCAACCAAAATTCCTGGGGATAGTTTGTAATCAGCTTAAATCAAGGTAAGCCTTCTAAAAGAACAGAGAATGAAAACCTAAAACAAGCCAAAAATCTAATCATCCTATCTTTATGGTGCATTTACTATTCTGGTGAGTCACAGAAAATTAATAATACCCCAGAGCCTAGAAACAAAGACACAGGCAAAATTCTTTCCATTTAATGGATAAAATTGTGATGATTCTCAAACCTACTTTTTCATGAAAACAAGGCAAATGCATCCTATTTTATGTTGAAAATATTGATCCCTTACATTTTTCTTTCTATAATATCATAGATTTCAAAGTTAAAGAATTTTAAAAGTAGAAAAAATCTTCCAACACGATTTTATAGATTTTTTAAAAGCCGTATTCAGAGTGCTGATATGATGTGACCAAGTCCCAGTACTCCCGAGGAACCCAGGGAAGATCAGGACTCCAGTATGCCAAGCCATAATTTGTCTTTTCTATGACACTAGGCTACCTTTATTGAGACTCTGACATTTTCTTGTTCTGCTTCAACAGAACTTTTCTATCTAGTGAGGAGGTGGAAGATATTGAATCTCTTCCCAGCTGCCCCACATCCCAGCAAAAACAAACAGTGATGTGTGGGGGTTGACAGCATCTTTGAAGTTTCCAAAAATGCCTCTGATCTGAGGGAGGGTACAATCCCTATTTCGATCTTGCAATTATTCTCCTCTACAATCTAACTCCTGCTGAAAAAAAGAGCCCTTTTTCCCTTCCAAACTTTCTCTTCTCTCCCATGGCCTTTTCAATCATCTTGCCAGAGAAGCTGGTTAAGAGGGCTCTGTGTGTTCAAGAGATGTAAGCAATTGTATTCCCTTCAGTCCTCTCTCTCTTGGGCCACAGTAATGAGTGCTCCCTTGGAAAAAGAAGACCCATGAGGGTCTGCATTCTTCATGCTGTTTCCCACTTACTTCTGCAAACCTCAGTTTGATAGGCAGATCCAAAGGAGACCTTTTTGATTGCCTCTGCTCCATGCAAGATTTACTGAATGGAATAAGCATGGGTTAAAAAAAAAAAGAGAGAGAGAGAGAGAGAGAGAGATCTGGATCTAACCTCAGGAGGCCTGCCCTGCCCTGACTCTGGCCTGGATTTTGAATGCTTCATTTGTCATACTGATATCTATAACAGATGGCAGTGTCTTTCTACCTGCAGTCACTTGTCTGTCCATCATCCCTTCATCTCTAATTAATCCTTCTCACAGTCACTGAAATAGTCTTGTCAAGCTGGATTTTTCATGGTATCTCTCTTCCTTGGCTCACTAGCTACAATGTCCACTATTCAGTGTGGTACAATCCAAACTCCTCCACCTCAGGATATACCGTTCCACCCTATCCAAGCCGACTGGTCTGGATTGCCTCTTGCTCGGCTCCCTGGCACACACTGCTTTGCTCTTGTCATCCCACAGGTACAGTGTCTTCTTGCCTCACCACTTCCTGGCACCAGCCTCACTCTTCAGTTGGGTCCCCCTTGATCCTCACCAGAAAGGAGGCACAATAATGTTCAGAGCAAGGCAGGCAGCTGTGCCCCACATGTCCATCCTCCACTAACCCCCAGCAGGAGAGTCTTAGACCTGGACTAGCAGAGCTGCCCATGACTCATGTCTTTCTACCTGCCATAGCAGCTCTTCCCTAAAAGTGGTCTTCTGTCTTGGTCCTTGCTGTTGGGTCCTGGCTGAATTATCCTGCTCACAAGATTAACTCAGACTTCATTTTTCCCTGTTTCTCAACTTTAACCAACAGCCGGGGGCTCCATTCTCTGTAGACTGATCACCAAGACCTCAAGCGCCTGCTCAGCCGGCAGACTGAGACCCAGCAAGCGCACTTCCCTGAAGTGGTTCGATGCCAAAAATAACAGCTCCCATCGGTTGTGTTTATTTATGAATTTAATATTTATTTGTAATTTTATTTATATTATTTATTTAATTTGTAGGTGTCGTTTATGTTTTATTACAACATTATGAAATGTTTTATCAACATCTCATTAAACCTCATGAGAACCCTGATCATCAGAATATATTCATATTTGAATTTTTCATATGAAGAAATGAATGCTCAGAAAGGTTAAATAACTTCTTTTTTCCATTTTTTAAATTTAAGTTCAATTAATCAACATATAACGTATTATTGGTTTCAGAGGTAGAGGTCAGTGATTCATCAATCTTATATAATACTCAGTGCTCATTATATATCACATGCCCTCCTTAATATCTATCACCCAGCTACCCCATCCCCAAGCTCCCTCCCCTCCAGCAACCCTCAGTTTCTTTCTTATGGTTAAGAGTCTGTTATAGTTTGTCAATTGTAAGACATTGAATAACTTGGCCAAGATCATTCAGCTTATGAGTTATAATGACATCTTCTTTCAAACATGACCTCAAATCCACCTCCTTCATGAACACTTTCCAATGACTATTTGCTCCTTGGCTCCTGCTCTCAGTCTATGCTGCTGCTTCATGGCCTCCCAGTATCATAAGCTGTAACCATCTGTGTCTCACCCTTCATAATGATCCTCAAGGACAAGGACCTCTTCACAACAAAAAATGTTGACTCCTCCAAAGACAGAGAACATCATAGGAAAGGGTGTTGTTTGACTCATTCGATTTTCAAGCACCCATGAGTGAACTGGGAGGTAGAATGGTTGCTGTTTAGAAATACAGATTAACTCCCCTGTGTGGCCCCTCTGATCAGTGACTCAAGCTTCTTTACAGGATGGGCACAGTAAGTCCTGAGCCTGCACTGCTTCCTATGGACAGAGGATATCCCACCAGGAAAGGCCCATGGCTTCTTATTCATGAAGCTTCCTGAGAGCAGCAGAGCACAGCATACAAACAGGGAACCACAAAATTTTGCAGTGGGCAGGCATACTATCACTACTTATCAGAAGAGGAGATGGAAGTTCATAGCATTTAAGTAACTTGTTCAAAATCATTCATTAGAAAGAGGCAGAATTAGTTCTCAAACCCAAACCCCTTGTCTCCCATCCACTGCTCCCTGTTACAATACACACTTGCTTTTTCTTGCATGAAAGAACTCAGTGACGCAGGCTCCAGATACAAGAGAGAATGCAGCACAAGAAATTTCCATTTCTAAAGATAAATAGACACTAACAACTTCCAAATTCCCTAGCTAAAAATACTTTGAGACAACGGTGACTAGACCACAGCCTAATGCAGCCTTGATGGAAAGATCATATTATTCTCCAGCCTCCCAAACTCTTTTGTTCCATCAGAGGTACATCTCCCTTTGCCTTATTCCCTCTGGGTCACAGGAGTTGCACAGACAGTGTCTGAATGACCAAGGGCACCAGGGATCTATGATAATTCAAATACACAAACAGAAGGCCTAATTTTAGACTTTCTGAACACAGTGGACATTCTGGGGGTCTGAAGTGCTTCCGTTTCAGTTGTTTAGTCTATGGTTTCTTGTTAGTTAACAGGGTTGGCTTAAAGGTCACCCAGCGCAGTCAGCCCCATCGTAAGAAATGGAAGAAGGTCTGAGCAGTGGAAATCACTCAAGCTATGAATTGCATTTGGAAATTGCATCTTCACTAACAGTCAGAAGCCCTATATGTCTTGCTATCTGAGCTTAGAAGCTCATTTGCTGACTGTCAAGGACAAAGAAAACTTATTTCTCAGTTGCAGAAAGGGTGAGTCTCTGCTCACTTGCAAAGAGACAGGAAGGCTACTCCCACCAAAAATAGCTTTCTTACCTTCACCTGAGTCACTGGCATTCTATCTCTGGTCTTTGGGTCTTTGTGACCTTTGAAAAAGGTCTCTCCATGGACCCAAGGACAGCAGTGACCTTCATGTGTTTTCACAATCCTGCTACATACAGCATAAGAAGCTGGAATTGTGGTGGGGGGGAATGTCTCTGTTAGCAGAGAAGGACCCTGTATATATACTAAACCTTCCAGGGAAGGAGCACTCAGTGAGCGGAAGAGAAGTCTCCACAATGTCCACCAGCCTGGTGAGATGGGTACACTGTACAGAGCCAAGGCAAGCTATGAGAAGCATCCATGGGACACACTTTGTTAAATCCTCCTACTGTGTGCCAGGAAGTGTAACTGGCTTGTGTGAAAGCAAAAAGCATCAGTCACAATCTCTATCTTCATAGATAGCACCATCTAAGGGAAAACCAGATATATACTTGAAGAACATATATTGGAATGTAATTTATAAAATCTTTTGGAAGCCCAGAGGCAAGAGCAATGAATTCAGCCCACAGTTGGGTGGAGGAGTCGGAAAAGTCCTGATGGATAAGGGGTCACTAGAATTTGGTATTGAAGGATGAAGATGAACTCATTCCAGGTACAGAAGAATTTGGTATTGAAGGATGAAGATGAACTCATTCCAGGTACAGAAGAATGAGGGAAAGGCAGTCCAGAGAAAACCTATAAACAAAGACAAAGAGATGCAGAAGGACCTATTTGGAGGATAATGGGTACTTTGGAACAGCTCAAGCCAACAAAAGGTTTTGAGCAGAAGGCCTGGGTTAGCTTTGCATGTTAGAAAGGGGATTCTTTTTTTTTTTTTTTTTTTTTTTTTTTTTAAGATTTCACTCATTCATTTGAAAGACAGAGATCACAAGTAGGCAGAAAGGCAGGCAGAGAGAGAGGAAGGGAAGCAGGTTTCCTGCTGAGCAGAGAGCCCCACGTGGGGCTCAATCCCAGGACCCTGGGAGCACAACCTGAGCAGGTCAGAGGCTTTAAACCACTGAGCCACCCAGGTGCCCCAGAAAGGGGATTCTGATGGTAGTGCCCGGATGGGGTAGAAGGAGGCATCTGGGCGAAAGATGACCATTTGGAAATTCACCTGTTTAAGTCGACCAGGTGAGAGCAGTGGAAGGCCTGATTAAGGCAAAGGCCATGGGGGAGAGAGGAGAGAACTCCTGTCTGATGTAGACACTGGATGCTTTGGATCGATGTTTTAAAATCATATTTGAAAAATGAACTAAATAGGTGTATGGTTTCCAAGCATGCAAAACACTGTCACCTTCATGATTTGATGTCAGTCATTCCCTAAACACTTTGAAGGAGGCAGAGAAATCATCTTATGATGCTATTTCATCTTATTTTATTCTTCACTTAATCCAAGGTTTCAAGATTATTTTCATAAAATTGAACAAAATACGTTCTTATTTTTTTCTCCATTCCTGTATTAATTTTGTTCTTGTATTTTCTTTTTTTCTTCCTTACTTTCTATTTTTAGGTGAAGTACAGTTGACATAGATTGTTATGTCAGCTTCAGGTGCACAACATTATGACGTGAGGATTCTATACATTACGCAATGCTTACCACAAGTGGAGCTACCATCTCACTCCATATAATGCTATTATACCACTGACTATATTCCCTATGCTGTACTTTTCATCCCTGTGCCTTAATTTACTATATAACTGAAAGTTAGTACCTATCATTTCCTTCACCTAAGTCTCCTGTCCCCTCCCTAATTCTCTCCCCTCTGGCAACTGCCAGTTTGTTCTCTGTATTTATGAATCTCTTTCTCTCTTTGTTGTTTGTTTGTCCATTTGTTTTATAGATGCCACTTATAACTAAAATCATGTTTGTTTTTCTCTGTCTAATTTGACTTAGCATAACAGCCTCTAGGTCCATGCATGTTGTCACAAATGGCAAGATTTCATTCTTTTTATGACGGAATAATATTCCATTGTGTGTATATGTGTGTGTGTATCTTCTATATCCATCAATCCACCAGTGAGCACTTAGGTTGCTCCCATATAATGATACTATTTTATAAAGAGATGCTCAGAAGAAACGGAAACCAAAAAAAAAAAAAAAAAAAAAAAAGAAGGCGGGATGTTGTCCAAACCATAGGACCTTCCTCCTGGACAGTGACCCTAAGAGATACAAACAGGAGCATGGATGCATGAGGATGAGGGAATGCGGAAGTGTCAGGAGAACAGAGAGACAATCACAGAGAAGGTGAGATCAACTTCCCCTGGTCTTCCTATCAATACACAACCATGTGTTTGTGTTTCTGACCTGTAAACAAGGAGAAGAAAACCTGCCTTGACTCCATTGTCCTTATATGCCACCATCCCAGTCCTCCAAAACACTGTCCAAACTTGCGGTCTCCAAAGCCTCTCTTTTCATTCTTCCTTGAGCCCATTCTAAAAGGGTTTTCCTCAACCCCCCTCCCTAACAATTCTTGTCAAAGTCATGAAAACTTCTCTCTATCTAGACTTAATGATTAATTCTCAGCCCTTGTGTCACCTCAACTACACTCAGCTTTGAACAGAGCTGACCACTCCCATCCTTGGCTGCACTTTCTTCACCAGGCTCACAGGATGCCCACTGTCTTGGTTTCCTCCTGCCTTTTTGATTCCTCCTCCCCTGTCTCTCATGGGTTCTTCTTCTACCCACAACTCCATGTGAGAGTGACCCAGGGCTCCGACAGGGGTCATCTTTTCTAGTGATGCTCACTTCCTGGGCGATCTCAATCACTCACTGGGCTTTAAATTTCTTCTGTTTGCCAAAGACTGACAAATTTAAACCTTTCTACCTTTAATCTCGGTCTCTCACCTGAAGTTCAGACCCATATATTCAGCTTCCCACTCAACACCACTTCATTTTTCTAAGTAAATATCCCAAACTCAATGTATCAAAAACTAAAATTCTAATATCGACACTCCTCCAAAAATGTTTTTCACTCTCAGATATCCCTACTCTTCCAGCTGCTCAGCAAGATTTCCAGGAGCCATCTTTGGCTTTTCTCGCTTACGTCACACCTGATCTAGCATCTGTTTCTGTGTGATCTACCTTCAAAATGCATCTATAATCTAACCACTGCCCACCAGTCTCCCTGATATTACCCTATTCTAAGCATCCATCATTTCATCCCCAGATGACTGCATGTTACAAGTTGAACTCCACTCCTGACACACACAAAAAAGTTAAAGTCCTAACCCCCAGTACCTCTGAATGTGACTTTATTTGGAAATAGGGTCATTGTAGGTGTAATCAAGTTAAGAAAAAGCCATTCAGGAGGGAGCTTAATTTGATAGGATTAGACAGACATACCCAGAGAGAAGGTAACATGGAGACACATAGGACAGCCATGTGAAAATGGAGGTAGAGATGGCGTCACACATCCACAAGCCACAGACCTGGAGCTACCAGATGCTGGAAGACACACAAAGGATCCTACCCTAGTGGCTACATACAGAATATGATCCAGCCAGCAGCTTGATTTTAGACCTCCAGCATTCTGACCTGTGGGAGAAGAAAGTATCTGTTGTGTTAAGCCAGCCAGTTTGTGATGTTTTGTTACAGCCGTTCTAGGAAACAAATACACTGCAACAGCCTCCCAACTGTTCTCCCTGCTTCCACTCTTATCCTAAATTTATTCCCAACAGAACAGTGCAAATAATCCTCTGAATATAAATCATACCCTGTCATGTCTCTACTCAAAGCCCTCACCTGGCTTTCTACCTTACTCAGAAGACAATCAAAGTCCTCATAATGTAATGATCTATGAGGCTCCACACGTCCCCATTACCTATGACCTCACCTTTTACTACTGTCTCTCTCCTGTACTCCCATCCGGCCACCTTCCTGTTCTTCAAACATGTCAGGCATGTTCACATGTTAGCATCTGTGCTCTAGCAGTTTCCTGGAAGACGATTTCCCAGATATTCACATCCTTCAAACCTTGGCATCAATGTCAAGGACACTTTTAGTCTCTCCTAAAAATCTCCCCCACCCCCTGACACCCCAACCATCCTCATTAATACTGTAGTCTTCTCTGCCCTCATAAATCCTAATTTCCTTCATCCTGATCTGCCTCTTTGTTTACGCCATAGCCCTTACTGTCTCCTATCATACTTTATAATTTTCTTATCTACTTTTTTCATCTTTATTGTCTACCTCAACCCACTAGAATATAAGTTTCAAGAGGCAGATGTTTTTGTTGCTTTTTTTCATTGTTTTGTCCTAAGCATCTCAAACAGTACATAGCACATATTGGAATTTAATAATTATTGGTTGAAGTATCAAATTTTTGCTTTATCATTTTTCCTAGAGATAGTCCTAGGTTAAACATTGACTGAAACAGTGGTGTGCATGTGTGTGAGCATGTTAGCGTGTGTGTGTGTGTGTGTGTGTGTGTGTGTTGAGGAAGGGATGCAAGTTGGAATTGGGTTTAAATCCCAATCCTGCAATTTCCAATGGGAAATTAAGTGGGGGCACATCAAATGCTTCAATTCCATCATCGTAGAACAAACCCAATTTAATATATATTCCAATATAATAAAATAATTCTTACATCGCAGAGTTGGAAAGAATAAATTTGAAAATATATTCAAGTGTTCTGGTACACTAGAAAATACTCTAAGAATACTTCAATTAGTAGCATTTTGTGTGTTCTGTTTTTTTTTTTTTCCTTTGTAGTTCTATTTTTTGTCAACATTCTCTGATTAACTTAGGAATTCAGTTCACCAGGAAGACATGGTATGGGAGAAATGGCATCTGGTTTAGCACTGGACCCTTGTTTTGGCTTGTGGACAGCAGTATATAAAGCCTCTTGCCATAAGGGAGGGCTTTCAGGTGTCCGCAGGGCAAGCTAACTAACTAGACAATATCATATTGGCCTGGGCTTCCTCTGGCTTTACCTCTGACGTGCACAGCACAATTATCTTTATCCTTCTATTTTTTTATAGCCCTTTTGACTCACTGGAAATGTACCTAAGCCAACTATCTCTCCTTGTGCTTTTTACTGAGCTCCAAATTCAGATGTTCAGTCTAAAGAAATCTTGGCTGAGGTGAAAAATTCCTTTAAACTCATGTGTTCTGAACATTAACTTGCTCAACGATATTCTTGCCAGCCAAAGGAGAAAGTCATACTGATAAGGAAGAGCAGGACCAAAGAGCTCCAAACCCAGAGTTACAATTCTGATACAGTGCTCTTCCTAACGAGGTATGAAAACCTCAGATAATTTGTCCTCTTAACTTAGGTATCTTTGATCTTATTTGTAAGTGGAGGAAGAAAGCTATGTTTATTTTCTCTAAACCTTGAGATTGCCATGCTGACGGTAAAATCCGTCTTTGGATTTAGAGTCCTGGCAGAGTCCACACGTATGGGGTTCAGGGATATGGGGGGAGCAGGAAGAACTGCAAGAGCGTGGTATGGGCAAGCAGCTCGAGTGACCATCCAGCTCTGAGCTGGATGACGTCCTGCTCTAAAAGGTAGTTCCTTCTTTTGCAAAACAGAAAAATAACACCCACCCCATTACATAAGGTTTAAATCATGTCATACACATGCCATATTCGCTATAGGGCTTTAACACATAACAGAAGCCTCCTGAATGGTAGCAATTATTATAACTGAAATAACCTGGAAGTCACATTTGTAATCACCATTCACCAAAAGAGCCATTTTAACTAGAGAGATAAAGTAGTTGGACTTTTTTTTTTTTTTTAAAGAAATGAGTCTTGTACTAGGCCTGAAGTTTGTATAGAATTTTCACAATTAGAGGTGGACACAGCTATGTGAGGGGATTTTGTCTTCTGCCATGCTGTGGAGCAAAGCTTGTTCCACTCCCATTCAGCTGTGCAGGTTGAATTGACCAAAGCAATAGTTATAGAGAAACCTAGTCCCCTGTGGGTGGGGCAGGAACTTGTGAGGAAGTATTATACATCGCTAAACCAGGCCCCAGACATGCCTCGCAGATTTTATGGAAAGAACTCTTCTTATGTCCGTGGGGGGTTGGATTCAAATGGAAAGTCAGCAGATGCAGTTTATGGACAGAAAGAAATTCATAAGAAAATGATGTCACAAAACTTTCCCAATTGTCACACTAAGAGGTGTAATCCTCATGCCATCTCAGAATGATGGTGTCCAGGTAATGGGGTTGCTCTCTAATAACAACCAGCTTTTTAGGAGATTCATGAAGACATTTGCCCTTGGTCCTAAGGGCTCTGTTGCAAATAAGTTCTACATTCATATCTCCAGATACCAAGATGAGGTCTTTGATGGCTTTGTCACTGAGCCTCAGGAGAAATCTGAGGAAGAGGGAGAGAAACCTGAAGAAAGACAGAAGACACCTGAGGTCGTACTTGATGATTCTGGAACTTTCTATGATCAGACTGTCAGCAATGACTTGGAAGAACATTTAGAGGAACCTGTTGCTGAGCCAGAACCAGAGCAAGAACCTATCTTTGAAATCCAACAGGAAAATCTGAGCCAGTATTAGAAGAAACTACTCCTGAGGATACGCAGAAGAGTTCTTCCCCAACACCTATGAACATAGATCAGACCATACAGGAAAACTTAAGGACATTTTCTTGGGAATTGGTGACCTTCCATCCAATGGAGCTATTCCAGTTACTGGGATACCACTTCATGTTGTTCAAGTACCAGCTTCATAGTCTTGAATGGAGTCTAAGTCTGAACCTCAAATTCCACTGCTGAGGCCTCAGAAGGATCAAAGAATGTGAGAACAACAAGCTAATATTCCTCCCCAGAGGGGCCCTAGACCCATCCATGAGGCCGGTAGACAAGGTGATGCTGAACACCAACGAATAGTAAAACACCCTGATAGTCACCAACCTGCCCTGTGGGTGGACAAATTGAAACTTCAAGATTATTTTTTCAAAGTTATAGGAATGTGGTAGGACTCTGCATTAACAGTGGCAGGAAATTACCCAGCTTGGGGTTTGTTATATTCGATGATTATAAGCCCCTTAGCCACAGGCCCATCATGTTCAAAGGTGAGTTCCATCTGAATGTGGAAGAGAAGACCTAGGAAGAAGACCATCAAAACAACTGCCAGTGAGGACCTAGAGGCCCTGGAGGTTGGCTGGATGATGGACTGAGCAGCCCTCTCCATGGAGGCATGGTGCAGAAACCAGGATTTGGAGTGGGAAGGGCAATTGTTCCAAGGCAGTGAATTGCTCCTCGCTGGTCTTCAGGCAGCAGTACACCTCTTCCAGCTTCTGCAGAATGGTGAATTTCTTACACCAACGTTTGGTGTCCTAGATTCTGATCCTGGTCTACAATAAAATGCTTAAGATTGTACAGTTTTACTTTTGGTGTTAATGATATATGCTCCCTCTCTCTCCCTTCCTTCTCCTCACCTTTTAGTCCTTCACTTCCAATTTTGTGCAATGATATTTGAGGAAAAACAGATTTTTAAATATTGAAGGACTGAATTTCCTTGCTTCACTTTAGCATATTCAGACTGGAAGGGGTTTTTTTTTGTTTGTGTTTTGTGTTGTGTTGTTTTGTTTTTTTAACAGCCATTTCCCAAAGGAATGTGTCTTGCTTTTTACTTACATTTGGTATGCTTCATTCACTTGAATATTTCTATTTTCTATGTGATTCAAAAGTCTGTGAGAAACACAAGATTTGATAAACATCTTCACAGCAGGAAAGAAAAGAATTTTCACAAGTAGAAAGAAAGAATAATGGCCCTTTATGTGAGAGAATGATCAAGAACAATGCTGAGAAGGTAAAAAGTAGCATAGGGTCTTTCGGAACGAAAAGTACAAAATCAAATGATTTGGTGGCAAATGATAGACTCATTAGAAAATAATCAGATAGTGAGGTTGATATTTGTTGCTATTGCCCATCCAGCTGCCATCTGCACCCCTTAGTCAAGTCAAAGAACCCTCCTTGTTTGTGAAAAATCCATCTCATGCTACTCAGGAAGGAATGACACCCCCCTCCAATTACACAGGAATTACCTAGTACAAAAATGAGCAATCAACTATTACAAAACACCTAAAGAAACTAAAATCATTGAAGAGACAAAATGTTCCTCAAATTGAGGAACTAAATACTTAAAGAGGCAGAATAAATAAAACAAGACAAAGCCATCATCAGAAGAAAGGTAACTATCTTCAGAGAGCTTTGGCAGGATTTTATATTCATAACAAATCAACTTCAAAGAAATTGGAGATTAATAGTTTAAAAAGGAAAGAAGGCTAAGTAGAGAGTTAAAGAGGGGAGTTAGCAGATTAGATCATTAAGTGAGAAATGTTTTAAAACACAATACAAGAGATGGAACAGATGACATAAAAGTGGGGATATCAATCACATGAGGCAAATTCGAATGGAGCTTTAGAAAGAATTTCTACTGGGTTTAGACTGTTGGAAAGAATGAAATCCAGAGCTGTCCACTGTTGTATGAAAGATAAAGCCAAGCAAATAAAGGGAGAACTGAGCAACAAGGAAGGATAACGCTAGAATTCCACTTCTGGCCATGTTGGAGAAAGAAGGACTGGACTTATCCTTCACACAATACAATAGCAAATGGGACAGAATATATGAAATAGCAGTCTTGAGACACTGGAGAGTAGGCAAAGCAGATCTTGTATCTCTACGAGACAGAAGACCAACTAGAGGATTTTCCAGATTGCCACACAGAAAGGAGAAACCCAAACAAAGAGCCAGAGATGAGAGTCCAAGGAGGCCAAGTCAATGAGATGTGATGGAATGGAATCTCCAAAAGAAGAAAGATGCATGGAAAGAGATCTTGGTAGAAAAATCCCCTTGAAACTTTGGATAAGTACTGATCTATGTATGAGTGAAAGGAAACTTCCCAAGATTAAGAAAAAGACAATGAAAAAGTACAGCTGGACAATTTCCACACCTTATATAGGGCAGGGATTCATTCATGTCCCCAAAAGCAGAGTTAAATGACCTCACAATACAAGCGGCCTCAGGCAAAGCCCTCAGAAGATTGTGGCTTCAGTCATGATGTGAAATTCTCCCTAGATCAAAGGCAACTCTGGGCATGCCTTAACAAAAATTAAAAGTAACTTCAACAACAACAAAAAAAAGTAACTTCAAAATGATTCAACTGATCCCAAGTAACTTAACCAAATGTCATAATGCCTTCCAACTCTACTTAAAAAAGAATACAGCACAGCTTCAGCACATGATGAAATAAAATTCCCAATGTCAGGTAAAAACTTACCAGGCAAGAAAAGAGCAAGAAAATGTGACCATAAGCAGAAGAAAATTAATCAATGGGGAGGGGGGAATATCCTTAATGACAGAATCAATGGAATTGATGGACATTACAACAGCTGTTTTAAATATACTCTACAGGAGGGTTGGCAAACCTTCTATAATGGGCCAGATAGTATATGTTATGGGATTTGAAAGCCAGATGATCTCTCTTTCACTACTGCTCATTTGGCCACTATAGAACAAGAGTAGCCATCGACAAGTCACAAATGTTCATGCCAAAAACTGGAAACAACCCAGAAAACCATCAGTTGGCAGGTGGATAAACAAACTGGGGTACATCCACCATTAGAACACTAGTCAGCAATAAAATGAGTAAGCCATTTCAATAACACAATAAAAGGGATGAATCCTAGGAGTATTTTGTTAAGTGGAAAAAAAAAACAGTCTTAAAATGTTTCATACTATATGATTGCTTATAAAAAAAAATTCTAAAAAAGGCAAGACTCTAGTGACAAAAAGCATTATTGGTGATTGCCAGGGACCAGGGGTTGGAAAGAGGGGGCTGATTGCCAAGAAGTGTGAGGGACCTTTCTGGGGTCATGAAAACATTCTATATCATGATCGCAGTGATGGTAACAAAAACACTTCACATTTTTCAAAACTCATTAACTACATACTTGAAAGGGTAATTTTTTTTATAAAAGTAGATTCTTTTTCTAAAAAAGTCAACTATAGAGATCTTAGAAATGAACAGGTTAAGAACTGAAGTATTAAACTGAGCTTCGTAATTGGCTGACTAACCCAATGTGCACAGCTGAAGAGTGAGTCAGCATGCTGGTAGAATACGCCATGAAATTCTCCCCCAAAACTGCATAATGTTCAAAGACTGGAAAGTATGGTATAGTTAGGAAATGTGCAGTGTAGACCTAAAAGTTCCATTTTTTAAATGCGTATTTAAACGCATGTATATGAATGTTAGTGGAGGGACAGTTTGGAAGGATGTATGCCCAAATGTTCAAGTGGAAATGAGAAGTAGAGGAGAGAGAATTTCCACATTTTGCTCCATTTGTTAATTAGTCATTCTTTTCCCTACTCTATTCTAGAACTCACAGGAAACAACAGCAAAGAAAATCAAAGTACCAACTTATTAGCAGGGCTATACCTCCAAATCATTGTTCTGATAATGGACCAAAGTTCAAAGCATAAAGATGGGTTTGAAAGGCCTCCTCCTCTTCTGAACCCAAACCCAGATTTCCAATTAGCAGCAACTATAGGAGGCCAAGGAGAAGGGAGTGCCTGAGATTACTGAAGGAATAAAAGGGAGAGAGCTTTAAATGCCAGGCTTTTCTCTTATAGTCTTGGCACTATGGGGGGAAAAAAATGTAAAGGGCATGTTGAAGAAGAAAATGCAGAGAGACAGACAGACAGACCTGGTTCTTAGGTTAAGAGCAGCTGGAGCAGGGAGCAGGGGAAGCAGAGAAGAAAACCCAGTGCCCGACCCCTGGTACCTCTTCCCAAGAGTGTTTTCCAGGAACAACCTTAGAATCAGATTAGTGTCTTCTGCCTTGGGTGAGAGATAAGAAAGAAAATGTGAAGCACTTCCCTTGGATCAGAAGAATAGTTAAGAAGTTGTCTCCTCCTCCATTCTACACTCCCATGCTGGACTGGCTACCTATTCCACAGAGCACTATGAAAATGCAGGACCTCTCATTCAAAACTTGCTAAGAATTTCAAAATGGTAACAGCAGAGCATTTAACCCAGTCCAGGGCCCTCTGAGTGCCAGGCTCTGTGAGATTGTGTACTCATGAAGGTGACCCTGCCCCATCGTATGTCAGTCTTTGTAAACGCTGTGCTTTAGGCACAGCCTTCAGCCAACAGGATGTAGCTGGAGGAGAGAGATTGAGACCATTAGGTGATCTGGGGCACACTTTGCTGACCCTTCTTCTCCTCTATATCTGTATCAATCAGGGTCTCAGTAGAAATAGATGGCATCCTCAAAAAGGGGTGGGTTAAGGAAGTTAGATAAGGGAACTTTACATTAAAATGTGGCAGAATTCAGAGAGGATGGAAAGCCATACATTTCCCAAGCGAAAGAGCAAGGGGAAGGTGTGGCCCCTAGAACTCTGTTGGTGGAACAAGGGAAGGCCTGCAGCCCTCCGTGAAGGGATAAACCAGTCCACCGAAGGTGTTGGGGAAGTGGGTCAGAAGAAAAATATCCCGACCCTTCTCACCTCCTGCCCCTGGATCTCCTGCCAGGGCTTCCCACTAGTGGAAGCAAAAGCCAGAAGGTCAGGCTGCCGATGGAGGTCTGCCTGCAGGGCACAAGACTGAAGTTCTGGTAAAGGATTCTGGAGGTACAGATGGAAAGTGCAGCCTGGAACCAGGGAGACAGGAGGGAGAAGGCAGCCCACAGAGCCTCCTGAGAAGAGTTGGAAAAAATTATCAAGGTCACTTCCAGCCCACAGTAGTCGCAAATACACAACATATTCTCTTTCTCTCATCCAATTAGACCCAGTATCCAACTTAGCACACCAGGAGGGTTACACAGTGAGCACCTAATGGCACCAGAGACTAAGTAATATAATGCCAGTCATGTAAAACTGCCCCAGATTTAGACCATGCAATCTCTTTCCCAGAAATAAGAAAGTCAAAGCCTATAATAAAAAATACGTGAGGAGAGGGAAAGGTGCCCTAGGGACAATCATCTGAGAAAGCGTGAACATAGGGGATCTCCTGATGAGCACGACCTCTTTAAGGAATATTTAATGCCGTGATGGCAGAGATTCCTCGTAGGTGATTTCAGAGAAGAGCCGTCAATTAAGCAATTCCAGGGGCTTGGGATCATTCTGTATCCCATAAACACAGTCAACGTTCCCCTACGTAGTAACAGTCTGTGCTGAAAAATCTAAAGCAATTACTTTTGTCCTCCCAGCCTTTCGAGCACCTACTTCAATCAGAAGAAAGGTTAAAACAAGTGCTAAAATTGCCCCTTTGTCACCATGAGGGCAGCGCTGTGCTTGATGGAAGCATTCGAGATTCCTTTAAGCCTTTTGGTGGCCAGGTGACAAAGGTGGTCAATTGGGACACTCAAAAACAGCAATTGCCCAAAGAACTGGGAACAGGAACATTTGAAATCAATATCCCTTGAAAAATAAAGTGCAGCTCATTGCGTTCCTATTATAATTTTGCTTTGCTTCTGCTTTAGCCCGGAAACAGTAATGACGGTTGAAAACCATTTATTTACTCATTCTTTCCCTCACGGCATTTTGTTGTGTTGCATTCATTTCGCTGTCTTTTCATCTCTAGCTATATGTGGGACATTTTGATAATAAAAGTCAAGGGAAAACATTTCACTGTAATGTCATCCTCTAGCTGTGTGACCTGAGGCAAGCCAATCCACAGAAAAATAGCCTTTAGAAGCTGAAATGAGTTTTAGCACCATCTGCAAACACTCACCATATGGACAGGACATATAGGGTTAGAGAATAGCAGTCTCCAAGAAAGGGAGGACAAGAGCTTTATCCTCACAATATCCTCTCTAGAACCACACCCTCTTCAGCATTGCACAAATATTTGTTGTCACGTATGTTTTTTTTTTCACTCTGAAATTTCATGACTTCATCCTGAGCTCAGTCTGCTTCTACATTCCACGACTGCTCAGTAGACCTTATTAAGACACCCATGTCATTTCATTACCCCCATTATGCCACAAATAATAGGTAGGACTTCTCATGAATTATTTAAACTTTCGGTCTTGGTTTCTTTATATGTCAAGTGAAATATAAATAGGATAATGTGGGCAAAGTATCTGCAAAGTGCTTGGCCCATAGGAGTATTCAACAAATGGTAGCTTGTGTTGTTGGTGGTGGTACTGATAGTGGTGATGGTGGTGGTGTGGGATGGTGGAGATAGTCCATAGTGTCATCTTTCCAATTCCTATATTAGGATGCTAACCCTATCTATTAGAAGGAATGTTAGGAAAAGAGTCTTGAGATGGAATTATGGTACTACCTATGATAACCAATAATGATAACAATAATTGATAAACTCAGACAGTTACTGACCATCCTCACAGCTCTACTAAGTCAGTTTGATAGGATAGCACAGACACGTGTACACACACGTATGTACACACAGAGTGGATATTCAAGAGATGCTTGGGAAATGAACGAATGCCATGGGACTGAGTGTTCACAGGACTCCGACAAAGTAAGATGGCATGCCAGCTCACTGTAGAGGACAAGGCATTCACTGTGACCAGGTCACCCTCTAACACAATTCATGAGTGTGAAGAATTCACATGCAGAGGCAGAAGTAGATATCAAAACCTTGGGATAACACAGTATCATGTTTATTTCTACCACAGGTGTTGTTGGTAAACATCCACGGTGGTGGGGGGTGGGAATCAGGAACAATGTGGTTGAAGACAAGAAATTGAGGAGAAAATGATCCATTTTACCTCTTGAAAATCAACAATTTTCTCTGGAGTAGGTTCTTGCCCTGGTAATATTTAGAAGGGACAAATTACACAGAAAATACAATCGTTTGGGGAAATTTAAATGGTGATTACTACTTACAAAATTCAATGTAGTTGTATTCAGCGCCTCCTCCACTACCTTGAATAAAATTCACACATACATACAGACACATGCATGCACGCACACCAAGTACCATCCTAACTGAAGGAGTCCAGCAACATGGTCCCAGCTTCTTTCCTGGATTGAGAGATCAGACTTTTCCTCGAGAGGCCAGACCGCACCTATTCCTCTGTTTCTCCCAAGCATTCCTTCTCAGCCACTTACTACTCTGTATATACTCCCCCTCGGGCTCTCCCCTCTTTCTAGAGCATCAACTATCCCCCACCTGCTGATTGTTGGCACATCTATAATTTCAGTCAAGACCTATGTCTTGCGCAGCAATCCATCTAATGGTGGCGTGACCATTTTCACGGAGATGCCCTTCCGTCATGCCAGACACTGCTCCCACTACCAAGGACGTCCTGCTTCTTCTCTTACATCTTCACATTCCACATCTGTTTAGGCAACACCATCCTCCCGGTCACTCAAGTCTGGGTCATTTCTACCTAGTACATTCCCTTTGCTACTGTGGCTCTGTCACATGCCCACCAGGTCATCTCACTCCCAGGGACATTTCTAGTACAACACTTAATGCGTTGACCTATAATTATTCATTTGTACGGTTTTCTCCCTCATGGGTCTCTGAGCTTTTCAAAGATAGAAAGTTAAGCATGCAATAAGCACTTGATGGGTGATTGCTAAATACACTGCAGGATTTTACCAAGTCGGAGTTGACCTATGTAACCCTGATGTAGAGCATTCTGGGTTGCAGGATACCTTCCTGTGGCCATTCTTTTCATCTGCTTGACTACAGAGAGCAAGGTTATGAAACCTCCTCTCTGGGCTCAGTTACTCACCAGAATCTGGGCACCTCTTAGACCAGCCATACCATGCTGAGTGTACAATAACCCCCAGCAGTTTGTCCCCAGACAGAATCCTAAGAAACATAAAACCTCAGGAAGGAAGGTGAGATCTGAGCAGTGTTTTGTTAATCCAGAGATGGTAGAGTTGAAAAGAGCAAAATATATATAGTCTATTTGTGAAATACTATTCTCCTTAAAAGTAGATTTAGCTGAGGGACTGGCAGTTGATTTATATTCCTGTTAAGATGCAAATGTATAATTTGATCCAAGATGCATAATCTCACTGTCTCCTGTCTCAATATCACCATCTAATAAAAGGAACAATCTGCATATGACGTGATCTAGTATTTCTTGTCATGAAGTTTATTTTCTTCTTACAAGTACAAGACCAAGACCAGCATCAACCTTGAAAAAGATCCCAGCTCTTCTATGAGTGAGAAGCTGATGCAGAAATGTTGGGGAAAATGCTTGTTTGCATCATGTAGGACATGTCTATCCTATGGACGTGTTCATTAGCTTTACTGTGAGGGTCATTTCACAATGGACATATATCAAAATAGCACAGTGCAAACCTGAAATATATATAACTTTCATTTATCAATTTTACCTCAATGAAGCCAGAAAAAAAAAAATGTATATCCTAGAAGAGCTTCCTTTTAGGGAGAGGAATATATATTGCTAATGGGAGAGATGTGATTAGGTCTAAGATAAATCTCCAACTCAAATAATATCAAGCAAAGAAAAAATAGAATGCAAAATCATATGTGCGTTCTAATGGTATTCATGCAAAAAGTTTCTATACAATTTAAGTAAGTATTGAAAGAAATCAGGGAGTAAAATACACTTTAAGAGTATGGGTAGTGGGATTATATAGGAAATTTTCTTTAATGTCATAAATGCTAATGTTAACATGTTTAAGGTGAGAGTGTAATTTTAACATTTAAATATATTAATCCACTTTCCCTATTTGTCAACCACAATTCAAATACCAGCTGGCATCCCTTCCGTGACATGACTTGAGGTTTTCAAGGATATAAAACTACGTTGAATCTCAGCATCCAAATAATTCGTAAAGCTATGTTTTTCCCTTCACCCTGACTTTGGAGGCTACGCAGGAGAATCTATCTGTACGTCTCCAGAGGCCACCTGTCCTTCAAACTCTGTAAGTACCGGAGCTCAAGTACTGTGAATAAAGTAAACACAAAGCCACATCCAAGTTCCGTGCAGCAGGGAGGGCTCGGATGATATGCATGCAGATCCAGCGCGGGTGGGACATCAGCCCCGGAGCCCACGCCGCAAAGCTCGTCTCATCTCGTCCTCCGCCACCGCCCAGTCCTCTTGGGCGGCCCTGTGGACAAGCAGCTCGAGAAGAGCAGAGGACTCCGTTCCAGAGGACTCCTTTCCAGAGGACTCCCTGACGAACGTATGCAGATCTTTTTGCCACTCATTGAATATTCAAGAACACGTCCTGAATATTAATATTGATGACATTTCCCCGAATATATATCTGGTGTGTGACTGTGAAAGAATCGGGGAGATTAGTGATTTTCTTTGAGTCCCACCTGTGGAATCAAATCTGCATACTGTAGGAAGAGCTGCAGGAAGCCGCCTGCAGCCCGCAGGGTCTGATTCATCTCCCTTGAGGGCATGAGCTGGCTGTAGTTGATAATGATGTCTCTCAAATTTGGGTCAAGGAGAGCTCCCTTTGCCTCATCAGACCTTTGCTTTATCAGCTAATTTCTCCTTGTGTCAAAGGGATAAGGAAACTGACATGGTCACCTCATCAGGACAAGGAGAAAAGAATCCAAAGGGGTGAGGAAGGAGGGAGACTTGGGGAGAGAAATGTAGGACGGAGGGGTGCCCCTTCAGCCCCAGAATTACTAAGTGTCCCTTTTGTCAGCTCCGGGCCTGTGTGTTTTTGCTGCTGCTAACCCTCCCACCCAAAAGTTCAGCCTCTTTATTCTGCACCCACCCAAATACCACCGTATTCAAAGTCCCACTGCATCCAGCATTCTCCCCCAAGTCCCTTTTGGTGGTTCTCATCTACCCTGGATTCTTCCTGCAATTACAGCAGAGGAAGAGCAGTCTACGTGGAAAGACAATGTTGCTTCTCAATTTCTGCCACTCAGACCTCTAAGCCCTCTCAGACCTTAAGAATTAGCACTGTCTCTGAGGTCTTCTGCATCTCCGTTCTTTTTTCCCAAGCCCTGTCCTGCCCTGTGTGTCTACCTACTGAAGAGCTCTAGGCCCTTCAGTACATGCTGATATTAGACCTAAAAGAATTTTCCTAAAATATTGCTTTGTTCCTGGAACTGCCTTCTTAGAAAACTTTCGTGGCTCCTCATTGCTGATAGAAGAAGTTCCAATTCCTTAACTGAGTACCCTAGTCTCTCCAGTATATGGTTCCCGCCCTCCCTAATATCACTGACTTCCCTAAATATTCTTGAGTTACAAGAAAATGGAAACACTCTCACTCTTCCTCCCTCCAAGGATCATAGCATGGTCTTTCCTCTGCCTGAACTGACTGTCCTCTTTCCACTATCTAAACTACATGCCCCTCATAAGCATGTCTAGTGCACCCCAGCCATGCCCCCAATCTGTTCTCTCCCTTAACACTTGTATACATTACCCAGAGCACTTGTTTGGCAAGCACATATTACTTTTAGTGTTCTGGAATAAAAACAAAACAAAACAAACAAACAAACAAACAAAAAACCCTCTTGTGATTCATGTCTTCATAAGAAGTTATTCAATTGAACATATGAAATTGACATTTGTTAGGTCACAGATGACCAAATACTGACAGTTTCATGTGGCTCAACATGCAAACGCAGTTAGAAATACAAAGCCAATTCTGTCCCCCATATCCAGGGCTGCAGGCATAGAATCCATGTTTCCTTCTGGAAACTTTTTTTTTTAATTCATCAAACAACCATTGCAGTTTTTCTGATTGCACAGTGGTTGAGAAAGTCCAGTAAGTTTTAATATATTTTTCTCACCAAGCGGCATTAATTCAATCAGGAGATCTATGTCTGTATTATGCATGAGCTCCTCTACTCAACAGCTATTCTTTGATTCGGAACCGGCCCTAGGTTTCTCTACTCCTGAGGGTCTTGAAAATAAATTTCTCAGAAAGCTGTTTTAAAAAAAAACCTACAGGGGCACCTGGGGAGTTCAGTCAGGTAAGCATCTGTCTTTGGCTCAGGTCATGATCCCGGGTCCTGAGTTCAAGCCCCATGTCAGGCCCCCTGCTCTGCCTAATGCCTGCTTCTCCCTCTCCTTCTGCCCCTCCCCACTGCTCATGCTTGCTCGATATCTCTCTCTCTCAAATAAATAAATAAAATCTTTTTTAAAAAGTACTACAGACTATTTGACTTGTAAAATTATAACTTATAGCTCTGGAAGCTGGGAAGTCCAAGATCAAGGTGTCTGCATGGTCACATTGTGGTGCAGGCCCTCCTCCTGGTTCACAGCTGGTGACTTATTGTGCTCTCACTGGTGGAAGGGGTCGGAGTTCTCTCTAGAGTTTCTTTTTTTTTTTTAATTATTTATTTATTTATTTGATATAGAGAGAACAAGTGGAGGGGAGGGGCAGAAGGAGAGGGAGAAGCAGGCTCCCCGATGAGTAGGGAGCCCAATCCAAGACCCTGTCCCTGGACCCTGAGATCATGACCTACGCTGAAGGTAGATGCTTAAATGACTGAGCCACCCAGGCATCCTTCTAGAGCTTCTTTGATAAAGGCACTAATCTCATTAATCTCATTCGTAAAGGCTATGTCCTCATGAGTCAATCACCTCTCAAAGGCCCCGCCTCCTAGGACCTAAAAGGTTATTTTCCTTTTAAAAGACAACAATCATTTGCAAAACTTTTAACTATTTATTTTTAAAATTTAGAATTTGGATTCAAAAATAAATCTAGCAATGTGAAAATTATTAACCACAATTAAAGCTACCATTTATTGAGCATTTATAATATGCCTAGTGGTGTTCTAAATACTATAACAAATATTTAGATGTTTAACCTTTCTGAGTCTGAGACTTAAGTGACTAAACAATTACCTCAAGGTGCCGCAGCTATTCTTGTTAAAGCTGGAATTTGAATCCTTGCTCATTAAGTCCAAAGACCCATCCTTAACCACTGAACTATACCGGCATTCAGGCATCCTGTGAACGTTCTAAGAACTCTATGTGGTTGCAAACCTAGTGTGTGCATTTGTGTAATTGTCCTGTGCATGAAGCTGCAATTGATTATGACCTGCTATGTCCCTTTGATGACAGAGAAAGCATGGGATTGGAAGGGACTGCTCCCATGGCCACATGGAGAACTCGTTGAAAATTGTCATATCACGTAGATTTTGTGGACTTCAGAATTAAGGGCTAGGGAGTTCACAAATTATTGGATTATCATGGTGTCTCACTCCAGTTTTAAATACATTTTAATTTTAAAACACAGATGTGTTTTGTGGGAATGGAAACTTTACACAAATTTTTAACATAAGCATTAAACTTCAAAGAAATGTCTTGCTCTTGACCTACTATCTTTCAACTCTCTGGGGTTTCCATTCACTTCCCCTGCTGTTAGGAGAGTGGAAAAGTTTGAGATTTATTCTTTGATCTATTTTAAAGTCTCTGCCATTATGCAACAACATTTGGCTCATAGGAACTAGTTGATTCTCTTTCTTTCTTTTTCTTTCTTTCTTTTTTTTTTTTTTTTTGAGAGAGAAAGATAGAAAGAACAAGTTCTTGGGGGGCTGGTTTGGGGAGGGGCAGAGGGAAGGAAAGAGAGAGAGAGAGAGAATCCCAACCAGGCTCCATGCTCAGTCCGACGTAGGACTTGATCTCATGACCCTGAGATCATGACCTGAGCTGAAATCCAGAGTCAGATGCTCATTTCTAAAGCCCAGCAGAGAATTAATACCTGATCTAGTGCTATAGGCACAGGACGGCCCAATGCCTGGGACCGGAGACTATTAATCACCACTGCATCTTCTTTCCCAGTGCCCTGAGCAGAACTGAGAATGCTCCGGAAGTCTGTGCCCTTGTCACCAAGTGATAGCGAGAATGGTAAGAAAAAGCATGGTATAGGGTAAAACTTGAGGGCTGAGAAGTCACCCAAACCTCGTAGGAATCCTGGCCCCGCCGCTCAGTTATTTACCCTTCGGGGAGTTACTCAGCCTCTCTGAACCCCAGGTTCCTGCTCTGTAAAATGGGGATGAAGATAATAATAGTTTGTAAACTAATTGGGAATATCCAAGCTATAAATACATGTAAAGCACCTAGATCAGAGCTGGGCATGTCGCCAGTTTCCAAAAAATGCGAACATCACTGTGGTCATGAATTAGGAGAGATTAGCAATGCTCTCCCAGGCAGTTCCAAGTTTCCAATCACTGTCTTTTTTTCTGTCTCATATATGGAGAATAAAAGTATCCATTAGCACCCCTTCCTTCCTTGTCACAGCACTGCCTGAGACCTGGCAGATTCCCGAGGCCAAGACTATCAAACCTGCCACCTCCACTTGAACTTTACGACCACCCAGCTACTTCCTCTCCCTGTGCCTCAGCCTCTTTTTTTCTTTCTCCCTTTTGAAATTAGTGTCTCATCTAATCCATTTCTCTTTTTGTCTTTTATATAAGACCTCTCTCCTCTCAGGAGTTCACACTCCTGAGAGTTCCCTCACCTGAAATTCCTGGCTTTCCTCTTGGCCACCTCTGTGAGAGCCATGCACTTGGAGGCCAGACTGGGTTGGAACCCATGCTCTGATCCCCAGCAGGTGTGTGATATTCCCTGTCCACTACCTCTCTCTAACCTTCAGTTTCTTAATCGCCACAATGAGAATTGAGATTTTTAATTCCACAAGATCATGAGAACTCAATGAGGCAGCATACATGATGTGGCCGGTAGGCACATAAAAGGTGCTTGGAGAAATGTAGTCATAGTCACCTTTGCAACTATCAAAGCTCAGTGCAAAATCCTCCTCTTCCAGGACGCACATCCTCATTATCTCCAGTCACACTGGTGGTCTGCAGCTCTCATGTCCGTAACTCCAGGGTGCTGGAAGATCTCCATGGATAACTGAAGTTCAATTCTAGGTCCACGATGTATTCACTATGTGTAACCTTGGGTAAACCCTTCAATTTCTCAGATTCTTGATTTCCGTATCTATTTAAACATGACAAGTCACACACAGGTGGTGTAAAAATTAAAGAGACTGCATGGAAGCCCAGCGTAGCATTTTAGAAACGGATTCCAAGATGGTGCCCACCAGATGTTAGTTTGTACCAAAGATACTTTTTTTAAAGATTTTATTTATGTGTCTCAGAGAGAGAGAGAGCACAAGCAGGCAAAGTGGCAGGCAGAGGCAGAGAGAGAAGCAGGCTCCCCACTGAGCAGAGAGCCCGATGCAGGACTCGATCCCAGGACCCTGGGATCATGACCTGAACCAAAGGCAGCGGCTTCACTGACTGAGCTACCGAGGCATCCCATGTACCAAGGCTACTTTTGATGGCAGGTATAAATTCGGTCTCTCCAGCCTGACCTTTTCAAGGGCATAGGTTTTTGTTTTGCGATTTTTAAATCATCTTAACAACCTTAAGCTTTTTACAAGTGAAGACCCTAAGTCTCTTGGTCATTCTAAAAAGATAAAGAGGATGCATTCCATTGAAAAGGCTTGTTGCAGATTCGGAAGTAAGCAAGGAATTAGAAGGTAACTAGATGGGATGTTAGAAGGAACAACTAATGACGCTCAGAGAAAAAGCAGAAGGACGGAGAAAATGGCCACCATCCATCCACGCTCCTTTGCAGAAGAAATGGCTGAGGTTCTCCACCCTCCAGTGCAGGGGTAGTTGCTCTCAGTGTCCTCCTGTCAGAACTCATGACAAGACAGACTTTCTCCTCCAGAACCATCTTTCTTCAGTGCCCACGCCTTCCAGCCACAACTGGAGCTCAGATAATTAAAGTAATTTCTGTTTGTGCCTAATTGTGTCCACCAGAGACCCATGCAAGCCTACTCATGTCGGGAGGATTGGGAACAGGAGCTGGGCTGAGGATCCCTGAGGGAAAGAACTATTAAGTCAAAGTCTAAGAGCATAACTCAAGGCCCGGGCTAGAGGCAGCCAATGACCTGGTAGGACCACGGGTACAGCTGATACCTCACAGAACAAATTGGAGATTATTTTTCTTTTTTAAACCAGAATTTCTTTAGTACCCCTGTTATCTGAAAATGATACATGAGTCAACGAAAATCTGACAAGGAAGCTATTGTCCTAAAGAGACTTTCCTTCCAACAGTCAAAAGATCTGAATTCAGTCTAGTTTCTCCCTCTGAACTTGAACATGTTCCTTAACTTGTCATGGGTCTTAGATTCCTCCTCTGTGGAAGGAAATAGGCTGGAGGCTTTAAGTCTCTCCCAAGGCCAGAGTTATCCATTCAGAGTCTCTCACCCAGATAATCTGAGGGTTAACTACATGTGTACAGACCCACCCAACCCTATTTTTGCAGAAATCATGGCCCACAGGCATGTCTTCTATTTGCTGCATGAATCAGTTATCTTGATTACTTTGGTCTTCATGATTTTCTACCCTTCCTGCTCAGCATCAGAAGCAATGCCTTCTGTGGTTGCCAGTGCTGATGTCAAGTGTGACTGCTGGTCGCCATGACCCTCTACTGCGCCTCCTCCCACCGGGGCTGCCAGTGAGTGCTGGAATGGCTCTGGCTGAACCACCCCTCATCATGCTAAAGTCACTGCAGCACACTAAGTTACTGCTACAAGTCGGGGCACCAATGCTCCGGAGGCCTTGGGCTCCCCATGCCCCACAGGGATTTTAGGCAAATAGCTCCCTTTCCATACTTCCCCTATATCCAATCTACTCTAAGGCTCAGGTGTGGTTGCTCAGATGTGGCTTGGCTGGCTTGGCACTCTGCACCTCCCAGGACCATTCCTCCTCTCCAAGCCCAGCCCTCTGGCCTTGAACACAAGGTGGGCTCCCCTACCCTCTGACCTTACACTTGGTTCTTTCTAACCTCTACCTGATGAAGGCTCCTGAGTCCCTCATAAGAAAAGCTCTGCTCACAGGCCCACCCCACTACCATACTTGTTTCTCAATCACAGGATGATTACAAATTAGATTCAAGTAGAGACCCGCTCACATGATTATATGAAATAAAGGCTGGATAACCTCAGCACGGGAAGCAAAAATTGAGCCGGCTGGAGGCAGATCAGTGACCTAATACTAACTGGCAGTGGGACTCCTCCATGCATTGGAAAGGCTGGGGTCATAGCCTACCTCTGTTAGGAGAGGTACGAGAAGAAGAAGGAAGGAAGGAAGCTAGTCTTTTTCTTCTCTCCCTTTTTACATCCTATTATATTCTTTCTCTAGTTTTTCCCCCACCCCTGGGACGGCTGAGGAATCATAGTCTGCCTGCTAATAAATATTCCCTTCTGGAATTCTAGAATGTCATAATTTATTTTCTTAAGTATTTCTAAATAGGAAAACAAACCAACTGACATTTCATTAATGTTGCTACTACTATATAAGTCAAGCCCCCTATTGGCCGTGGGCTTCTACTGTCATTAGGATTCACCTCCTCAAGCTAAGCAAGTGTTCACCGAGATCAAAGAGCAGCTTGTCGGATTAGTCTTTGCTAAATAGCCTTCTTCCAGTCTGAATTCTTGGTGCCCTCAGGAGTGCTTGATAAGGCCCCCTCAGTCTATAGGTAAAGTGATTCTTAGCAAAACTCTCACATTCTGGGCCTTTGTACTTCTCTCCGTATTCACGTCTGCTCACTCCCCATATCCCTCCAAAGGAACCCCCGACACAGACACACCTGCACATCACACCACATACACCCACGTGCATTGATTATCAAGTGTGAAATTGCGTGGTGCACCCTCTACTCAGTTTCGAACTTGGAAAAGGGATGTGTCACTGTGGTCTGGAATGATGGGAAAAGCGGGGGTGGGGGAGACAAGCTCCAGGATGGTGTATTCAAGAAACACGTGTTAGCTAGTATGAGGCTATGCAAAACGAGTCAGTCAGAGAAAGACAAATATGGAGGGATGAGGGAAACATGTTATGGGGATGAAGGTACACACGTCATGATGGGCACTGGCGGATGCGTGGAAGTGTTGTATTACTACATCATATACCTAAAACTACTATTACACTGTATGTTAACTTAAAAACTAAAAATTGGAGGAGGAGACGAAGCATGAGAGACTGTGGCCTCTGAGAAACAAACTGGGGGTTTGGGAGGGGAGGGGGATGGGGGGGTGGGGTGAGCCTGGTGGTGGGTACTATGGAGGGCTGGGGGTGGAGCGCTGGGGGTGGTGCATAAACAATGAATTTTGGAACACTGGAAAAAATTAAATTAAAATTAAAAACTAATAAAAAACAATTTAAATTTAATAAAATAAATTTTAAATAAAAATTTTAAAAATAAGAAGAAGAAGAAAAAGAGGAAGGAGAAAGAGAAGGCGGGGGAGGAGGGGGAGGGGGAGGGGGACAGAGAAACATGTTAGCAAAGGGAGTTCAGGCTGGAAAAGAGGAAGGGAATGGCCAAGGCCCTTTATTGCCAGGATAAAGGTTTGTCCCCGGGAGCAGTGCAGGAAGAGACCCAGCACAATGGCTTTGGGGATCCTCACAGGAACTGGCTGCATGCATGGAGTTCCAGCATAAGGAGGGTCTGAAGTAGGGTTGCAGCAGGAATGGGGAGGGAGAACTGTTATAAGTAATCCAGAAAGAAGAAGGAACAGAAAAAGGGGTAAAGACACAATATCTCCACTGTTTTCAGCCTGGTACTTTTTCCCGAAGCCACGTTCTCTCTGAGGCAGACGTTGTCAATTGTCCCAGTTTATCTATTCTTGTCTTCTTCCAGGGGGAACCTTCTTGATCTTTAGCTACACATGACCAGTCAGAATATAGCTCACATGCTCCAATCCCCTTGTCCTGCGAGTGGTCATATGACTAATTTCATCCTGATGGGACGGAAGTGGAAGTGTGGGGCAACGTCCAGGTTGTGGCTCACAGTCAGGGCCATGCCCTCTGGTTTCTCTTCTCATCTCATGATGGCATAGGGGGCCATCACGGACCCTGCAGACCAGAACCACGGCCTTGGAATGGCAGAGCAAAGAACAAGGAACTCTGGGCCCCTATTGTTCCCAGAATGGATCCTGGCTCAGATATTCCAGAGTGAGGGAACTCAGGGTGTCTGCTGGTGCAGTCAGTTAAGTGCCTGACTTTGAATTTAGACCAGGTTATGGTCTCAGGGTCATTAGACTGAGCCCCATATTGGGCTCTGTGCTGGGCATGATACCTGCTTAAGATTGTCTCTGTCTGCTGCTTGTGCCAACACTCTCTCTCTCTCTCAAAAAAAAAAAAAAAAAAAAAAAAAGGGAAAAGGAAAAAAAAAAAGAAAAAGAAAAAAAGAGTGGAGGAACTAATCTTTAAGCCACTCTGATTTTACCCCTGTTTTATGTTACTGAATCTACCTCCCAGTTAATACACTTTCTAATGCACAAATAGAAAACATTTCAAAAACATTAAAGTTTTAAATCAATGTAAAAAATATCAAATGTTTTAAAACAAGGCAATTTTATATCTAAAAATTATCTCAAAGATATCACTACAGTACTTTGAAAAAATCTGTTGATAAGCCTCAAAATCCTTAACCCTCACCAGGTCTTCAAGGATCACTGGATACCAAACTTCAAAAAGGAGAAAGTTGGTTTTGGGGTTTTTTTTTGTTGTTGTTGTTTTATTTTTCTCAATGAGAGAGAAGAACCTGGCATTCTTGGAGAGTAAACCAAGGATAGCATTCAAGCAGAGATGGCAGACATAAAGGAAAGGAAAAGACCACCTTGTGCCACTGGGATGCTCCCTCCATGATTCCTCAGAAATCTCTAATAAAGGGTGATAAACCCAAGAATGTCTGATGTGAATGTCCTTTTTAAGATAAATTTACTCAGAGACCATCATGTCTAGACTGATGGAGAGTGAAACAGACAAGCTACAGGAGAAAGAGGCAGGAAGCTCAGAGAAGTATGGCAAGATTATAATCAATCCTCTAGGTATTTCGAGAACTCTGGGAAGAGGACTGTGGGTAAAAGCAACATGACCTGGATCTCTCAGGACAGGCCATTCCAGCAGACAACCAGGTCACTGCAGAAGTGCAACCCCCATTACGATCATTGATGAAAACAAGAAGAGTAGGTTGGGCATTGCTGTGAAGTGCCATAATATCGTAAAGCCCACCTCAGACACAGGTGAAACAAGAACTGGAGCTTCAGCCAGGGAACCTACAGGGTCTTCCAATTTGTCATGATCAACATTCGGGGCTAGAGAGTTCTGTGCTGTGGGGGCCATCCTATCCATTGTAGCATGTGTATTAGCCTCTCTGGCCTCTCCCCACTAGCTACCAGTAGCCATGTCCCCCGGTTCTGACAATTAAAACTGTCCCCCAGGGGACAAAATTGTCCTCTGTGGAGAACCACTGCTACATAGATTTATAGGTCATCAGTATGGAGGTCATGGCTAAAAGTGGGAGTCGGCTGGATTCTCTGGAGACAGAAGACGAAAAGACAACAAACTACCTTGGCAGATTCTCAAGGAGAAGGAACAGCTCGAAAAGATGGACTCTGTATTGCTCAGCGATTTATTGCCTGATTGCCTAAGATGATTCTATCCAGAGAAGAAGGAAACGTCAGGACAAGAGAACGTGTCATCAGTGATGATATAGAAGGGACACAGAACAGGGATATGTTCTGCCTCCATCTATTGCTTTCTCCTTCACTGGAGAAAGGTGGCCTTTCTAGAAATCTGTCCCCCAACGTACTCAAATATCTGTTCCCTCAAAAGCAGAAATAATTCCACTTTATGGCATCTGCTTATGGAACTGCCCCCATCGAAGGCCATGACAGCAGGTCTATGCCGCTCGCCATCGTACACCGAGCACCTAGCACATGTCTGGCACATAGTATATGCTCCGAAATAGTCACTGAATTAATGAATGCATGAATCACTAAACAAGCTGATCTCATGAGATACATTATCATCACCTTCATTTTATATGTAAGAAAACTTAACTATCCGTTAAGTGATTTTCTTACATAGGTGAAAGCCGTATGACCAGTATAGCCATATGACTGAAATCCAGGCTTGTCCAATGCTAAATTCCATTTTCTTTCTGTGACACACCAGATATGTCCCATTTGTAGACGGCATTTTGAGCATCTCCATGGCCTCTCTGTCTCAAGAGCTACAAGTTTCACAGAGGACGCTGGGAGCAATGTGTCTGCAGACATGCACTGCGGGAGCCTCTCACTTCTAAACTCTCCAGCTCAGGTGTGATCTCTCTTCCTGGGAACCTGGGCTATCACACGTTCTACTCCACTATCCAAATATGATTCACATTCTAATTTAAATTCTGTTTGGATACACAGCTGAGTCCTCCCAGCCTATTCTCCTCCCCCAAACTACCTAACTGAAAATTGTGTGGAGAGGTACAAACAGTCTGGTTTAACTAGCAGGCTGTGTTCCCAAAGGTTATTTAAGTAGATTGTTTGGAATTTAGAATATACTTCTTTGCTAAAGTAAAAAAACAAAAAAACAAAACAAAAAATCTGTTATGAAGAGTGGCTAGGCTTCCAGTTTAGACCATTGGGTGTCACTTAAGTCACAGGCAAAATGAGTTTCAATACAAGTAGCCTTTGTCCGGGTGCCTGGAAGTTGGAATAAAGTTTCCTAAGTAAGGATAGACTCAGAAAAAGCCTTTAAAAAGATAGATGAAAACCTCCTACTTTGTCCTAAAATAAAAACTCTGCAATTGCCCTGTTATAAAACTACTGGCAGAAAGAATGGCTTACCAACTTCTCTAAGACCCAAATCATAATTTTTATTTTTTTAAAAAATAAACTCTACCCCCAATGTGGGACTCAAACTCATGACCCCAACCAAGATCAAGAGTCGCATGCTCTACTGACTGAGCCAGCCAGGCTCCCCTAAGGTTGTACTATTGTTCTTTTTCCCAAATCCTAATTTTTAATAGAACACTCTGAAATGTAAGTGCCTTGTCCCCAACCTTCTATACTCACATCAGTGTTTAATTATTTAAGATTACACTTTGCAACAAATTTGACTTAGAATTGTCAAAAGGATGTTGCACTGATCTATGATTATCTTTCTGCTGACTTACTCTTTCACTTATATGTCTAACAGGCATCTAAAAACATAACAAAGCCACAACAAAACTCCCATTTCCTCTTTAAACCCCTACCCACCCTGACCAAAACATTTTTTTTTCTAAAATCTTTTCCCTTTTGCTCACAAAATGAGACATTATCCAAGTTGGGGGTTCAAGCCAAACATCTAGAATTCAAGATTAATTGCTCTGTTTTGTCATGATCTACTCTTCACATCCAAACCATGATTAAAATTTTATCCATTCTGCCTTTAATAATCTGTCCTAAATCTGTCTTCCTCTCTTCAACTTCACTGTTACCAACACAGATGCCATGTCTCTCCTCCAACCCATTGAAAAGCGCTCTTAACTACCTTCCCTGAGCAATTCTTCCCCTACTGCCCAGCCTCTATACGTCAGCTGTGTGGAAGAGCACAAGATTTGAAGTAGAGCTAACCAGCCTAGGAGGCAGCCTTCCTTTACTCATTATACTGGCTTTGCCCAGTCCTCTTGTCTGGCCCAGAGAGATGATCACTGGATCCTCCACTTCATAAGGCAGATGGATAGAATCCAGGCTCTTACTGAATGTGACTGTCCTTCAGGTTCTAAGCTATTTGAGTACAAGCAATCTATCAATCCTATTAAAATACGTGACTTGAGGGTGCCTGGGCGGCTCAATGGTTTAAAGCTTCTGCCTTCGGCTCAGGTCATGATCTCAGGGTCCTGGGATCAAGCCCCACATTGGGCTCTCTGCTCCACGGGGAGCCTGCTTCCTCCTCTCTCTTCCTGCCTCTTTGCCTACTTGTAATCTCTGTCTCTCAAATAAATAAATGAAATCTTTAAAAAAAAAAAAAATACGTGACTTGCGGGAGGCTTGTTGGCTCTGTCAGTAGAGCATGAGACTCTTGATCTTGAGGGTGTAAGTTCAAACCCCCTATTGGGTATAGAGATTACTTAAAAGCAGAGTCTCTATCAATCAATCAATCAATCAATCAATAAGACTTAAATTCAAGGGCACCATTACATTCCAAACATAGAATTTTCATCTAAATTTAGACCATCCTATTATAATCAAGTTTTATAAGTCTGCTTTTGAAGATAACTTGATGACCAAAAATGTCACTGTGTAGCATTTTGATTGGAAAGTCTCAGTCTCTACAGAGGACACTGTCCTGACAACCCTTCACCAAAGTAGCCTTCTGGGTTCTCTCTACAGGTTTTCAAGAACTTGGCTCACAATGACCATTCTGCCTTTTTCACCCTCACCACTTCAGATAGGATACTCAGACAGGTCTCTACATGACCCCAGAGACCCAATCCCTATTTCTGGTTTATCTCCTTGCTTCCCTTGCCCAGCCCAACAAGAGCATAAGAGAAAAACCAATTGGTTAAATTAATTTTCACCAAACTAACTTCTCCAAGTTGGATTGAATAAATAAGCACTAATGGACCTTTCTTCCAGATACATTCACATCGGTTAAGATGATGATCTTTACAGTTAGTGGGATCGAGGAAAATATAACAACTCTTCTGATGATGTGTAGAATATTTTTTTAAATTTTATTTTATTTTTTCAGTGTTCCAAGATTCCTTGTCTACAGAAACTTATCTGAGGAAGGGGCAGCTTAGCTCTGTTAGAAGCCTGACCCTGAGGTTAGTTCTGCTGTGCAGCTTACTGCTTATCTTCTGGACCCAGAGTAATATGATGCTGTAATTTAGTTCATCAAAAGTTTTCCAGAGTGGATTAGTTTAAGTTGTTCTTTAGGGGCAATCACTCGCTTTGGTTAGCTATTTGCATAATAGTGGCGAGTAATATTTCTTTCAAAAGGCTGAACTTCATAGGAAACTACTAATAGTAATTCAGCCAATCATTATTGCCCATTAATATCAGAAGTTTCTCTGATGTTAATTAACTCTAGAAACAGGCTTTAATTGGTGAAAACATGACTATTTTAGCTGGCTTCAAAGATATTAGTAATAAGTTGCTCTTGCTGAAAATCGGTGCTGAAAACATCTGAATTGTCTGTAATATTGTGGAGATACTCCCTTCACTTGTATGAAGTAAGACATAAGAACCTAGTGAGGCCTGTAACCTGTGTGCCCCAGGCGGTCCTACGTTGAGCCATTTGTTTGGAAAACTCTAGTTTCCTGATGCCAGCTATAATCCTGGCTCCAGAATATTGTTGGTGTGTTCAGATCATCTGAAAGAACAGAGGCTGAGTCTTGAATGGGCTTATGGGATAGGTTTTATGAACTGTTGCACCTGCTTGCTCATAGATGTCTACTTAACATGGTAAATGTAAACATTTAAGGCAGAATTTGGTCTACTTTTTTGCTTTCCTTATAATCTAGCAGCAGGATTGTTGGGACAGTTAATCTCAACTGTCCCAATTATGAATGCCTACTATCCGTGACCAAATTGGCTTAGATGAGTTAGCAACATAGAAAGCGCATAAATATTTAAGGTTAGTCCCCTTACCCCAGCTTCATGACAGCAAAGCGCAGCCAGGCAGCAACAAGAGTTCAGGAGACGTAGCAGACTCACTACAGTAGGTGGGAGGGTCATATGATAATTTGTAAGTCAGGGATTGAAATTAGGGGACCAGTCATTGAGAAGCTCCTGAAGGGCAGGGGATAGGAAGGACTGGCGAAAGCTAGTGGCAAAGCAGTGGCAGAAAGGAGAAAAATGTGGTGGAGCAAAGCTCAAGGTAAGGTTCTTTCTGTATGTGGTGAGGTCAGGGGTTGCTGCTCAGCTGGGGGCAAAGGATCCAAGAAGGGTCCCTTTAAAGGGTACATGCCAGTCACACCCACAGCATTTGTTCAACCAGACATCCTTGAGACGGGGACACTCATGCAGGCAATGGCTGTCCCATTCAGAAGAGGAGTAATATGGGATGCATTGTGTTTTCAAAGTGCGAACAGTAGGTACAGATATGTGCATGTACACACACACACACACACACACATGATGCTGACACTGGCAGAGCATGTGAATGGGTCTGTGGCAAGTAAGTTTTTATGGAAGCTTGGAGACTCCTTCCTGCTGAAGACTTTAAAAAAGAGCTTCACCAAGGCTTTATGCTGATGAATCAATTCCATCGGCATTCCCTGCTGCTACCCTCATCATGGCAGGATTTTCATATCCCCAGATATTCCAGATAATAGAACGGGATTTTTTTGTTCTTAGCATGTGCAATTATTTCTGTATTTCACCTTCCACTATGCAAACACTCACCATGGCAGCCTAAAAATCAGAATCTCTAGGGATAAGGTGGGAAATATGAATTCATAAAATCTCCCCGAAATGATTCAATACAATCAAGTATAAGAACCGGGGGTTCCTGGGGTGCCTGGGTGTGAAGGTGGTTAAGCAGCTGACTCTTGGTTGTGGCTCAGGTGATGAGCTCCAGCCCCACACTGGGCTCTGCATCAATGCGGAGTCTGTCTAAGATTCCCTCTCCCACTGCACCTCCCCTCTTCCCTCTGTCTAAAATAAGTAAATAAATCTTTTTTTTAAAACAAAACAAAATTAATTATAAAAACTGGGTTTTCTGTGTATGATTGGGGTCTTGTCTTCAATTCTCTCCTGAAAGTCATGGGGGTGGAGTCAATCTACCTTCTCTCTCTTAGGTCCTTCTCCTAACAGAGAGGAAATGAAGCTGTGCATGGGTTGCCACGTTCACAGGAGTTCTTAGGGGCCTTTGCAAACAGGTCCATCCACTTGCTCTGGCAGAACCAGAGCAGACCCCACAGAGCCTCTATTGCCAGGCAGTTGAAAAGATGTAAGTTAGGGAAGAGATAAGAGAAAGGGTGTGAACCGTAGAGAGAAAAAGGAATCTGTGAAAAGATGAAAGGATTTTTGTTTCCATAAAGTGAAGAACTGAATCCACATCTTATGCACATTTTGTTCCTCTGTGCAGGAGAATAACCAAAAGGGCTCCTTTAGATGTATGAGTTTTACTAGAAATGTGACGGTATAGTATGGATGATGTCCGGAAAATACTATTTGTTATAAATGGCGGGGGGTTTTAGTGGACTGTGTGAGCACTGCATTCAAATACACATACTGGACATGGAGTATTTAGATAAATGACGTCTTTAAAATGCAAAAATTAACATCATATTTTAGAAGATCAACCTCAAACATGCCAAAAACTTTCATCACTGGTGATGTGGAGGAGAGTGTTATGCAAGGGATGATGGGAGATGCATACAGATTTTGCATTAAGACCCATATTTACTAGCGACTCACAGTATGTTATCTGGTTATCTGGGCTTTCACGGATCAAGCTGGAATACATAGGAGAGAAACTCCTTAGTAATTGATAAGAGCTTCAGATCTCAGAGCTTAGCAATAGTCTGTGTATTTCCAAGTGGTCCCTAGTGCTGGCAGAAGATGAAATATACGACGGGCAGAACTTTAACAGGGGGAGGGGGTCAAGAAGGGAAGAGCAAGGAGCAGGGAGGGATGGAGGAGAACGAGGCCTCACGGTGTCTTGGTGTTGCTCAAGTACAAAATAAATCCATTGTAGATTGAACTGTTAAGTAACAGGACCTGTCTGGAGAGTCTTGAATATCATACTCAGAAGTCTGAACAGCAATAGACAAAGAGGGGTTATCAAAACGGTTTTAAATAGGGAAATACGACAGATCAGATTCGTGGTTCTGACTGACCATGTGGCTCGCAAGGTGGAGGACATCTCAACTCACGAGAAAAACATCTGGGTCCTAAGAACTGTTATAGTTTATTTACTGTTTAATTAACTGTATAATTATGTGTGTGTGTGCCCACCCACGCATGTGTGTGTGTTGGTAACATTTACTGTGTCGTAGAGTACTTTGCAGTTTGTTAACATTGATTGGCACAAGGAGCCTGTGATGTAGCCAGGCATTATTATCTCTCCATTTAACAGATAAGGAAACTAAGCCTGAAGAGAGTAACAGCTCGCCCGAGATCACATAAACAATGAGGGCTGCAGCCGTTCTCTAGACCAGATCACTTCATGTCTGGTATTTTTCTAGGACTCTGTATTTTCAAGACTGCCATCTTCTAACACAGTCTACTAAATCCTTTAAAATCTTTTGAAATCAGAAGAGTGATGGGGAATCACTTTGTTTTCTCACAGGGAAAGATGGAGGGAAAACACGTCAAGTTTTCCAGGCCACCTATGCAGAATGAGCAGGGTTCTCCAAACCTCCATGCCTTTGAGCATGCTGTTTCACTACCTGGAACACCTTCCTCCCTCAAAGATTTCTATTTCCACAGCACATTGTCATCACTTCCTCCAGGAAGCCTTCCCAGATCTCCAGTGCCGGCATCATGCTCTTTCTCTGCAATTCTAATACTCAGGGGTCATGTTTATCACAGCACCTACACCATTTTGTAGTACTTATTCACTGCTTTGTCTTTTCCACCAGGACCATGAGCTCCTAAACCTAAGAAACATTCCTCTTTTACTCCTATATCCCCCAATTCCTGGCACAAGACGTGGCACAGTCCGAGCACTCAAAAACTGGTTATTGGCTTGAATTTGCTAAGTAACATTTGCTGAAGGAGCCACACGCAACCTACCAAGGTTAAGGTTAGAAATGAAATCTATTCACCATAAAAAAAAAAAAAAAATCCCTGCACCTCGCACCAATCCTATCTCTTCTAAGCTCTAATCTCCTCTGCACAATTTATCACCAGAGCAACTGTCTGAAAATGCTTTTTCCTTATCTCGCAGGGTCATAATAAAAGCTCGTTTACTTTAAGCAAATGACATTTTTTTTTCACTTCTATGTTTTCTCCTGCTCTTTGTTCCCTTCTATTTACTTATCTACTGGCAGCAAGAAAAGAAAAATGATTCTGATCTCTATTTAGATATTTGATATACAACGTGTTTAGACAGGGATAGCTATAAATTGCTAGCTAGGCACAGTGTGAATATCTAAAACCTGTTTGTTCTATTTTGGATTCGGGATGGCAAAGGAAAGAAGGAGGAAACACACACACACACCACCTTGAGTAGACTTAAAGGTTCGAATGGTTACACACACACACCACCTTGGTTATTATTTCCAAGGCAATGTATGAGTTCCTGATCAACATCGATCACCAAAAGGAATTCATTTAACCCCACAAAAACTGGAAATTAGCTACAATCTTCAGAATTCAACCTAATCAGTCTTGGTTGAGCCCGGGTTCAATATGGCCACTCACTGGCTTTGTGAGCCTTGGGCAGGAGCGTGGCTCTCTGTGCCTCAGCTTTTTCACAGGTAAAAGGAGGAGTTGGGTCTAAATAAGATCTTGAAAGACCCAATTCCAACAATTTCTTGCAGAAGTCATCCCAACATATCTATATAGTTTGCTCTGTCATGGAGTGATTTGCTGGACTCACACATTGAGTGACTAGACCACGTCTGATCTCTACCAGACACACGTCCTCCCCCGGAAAAGCTCTGCCACAGCTCCCAACAAGAGTGTGCCTGCTGCAATCTTTCCCTTTTTTCTTAATGAAGCTGAACATTGGTATTTTATAAATGACCTAATTTGTTCTTCATCAACTACTTCCTAATCATGGAAGAGCACATCTTAAGAAATATCTTTCCAAGGTTATAAATCAAATTGATGTTGCTTCAAAAAATCCTTTGAAATAACAGTCTCTCTCAGTGCATTTAAAATGCTTGATTTTGAAAAGCTGTTTGACTTGTAACATTTGGTTTTCACACTTCTGGAGAAACACATGCATTGCAGTCTGACGCTGACTTCATGGAGCCCTCCGAAATTTCCGTTCCCAAAAGATAAGTGGGTTCTCCGTTTAGTCTTTGAGAGCTGAGTAGATATATTGAGCAGCTCAAATGCTTTTCTTCATGCCTTCAGGGTATCCAAAAATGTTCTTCGACCATCCATTATTATCAGAATAAAGGCCAACTTCTCAGCTCTCCTCCATGATTTGGTCTTACTTTCCAGATATGTCTTCCACTAATGCCTTCCCCTTCTATGAAATTCAACTAAGCCATGTTCCTCAGTTTCCATGCACACCCTGGACCTTCCCATCTCCCATCTTTGCTGACATCTGCTCCCTCTGCCAGAGTCACTTGTCCCCAGTTCTGCAGACACATTAATGACATCACATGTATGTCCAGCGCCAGCTGAGTGCTAGGGTTAATGTAAGAGGCTCTTAAGGGGCACCTGGGTGGTTCAGTGGGTTAAGCCTCTGCCTTCAGTTCAGATCATGATCCCAGGGTCCTGGGATCAAGCCTCACATCGGGCTTTCTGCTCAGCAAGGAACCTGCTTCCCCCTCTCTCTCTGCCTGCCTCTCTGCCTACTTGTGATCTCTCTCTCTCTCTCTGTCAAATAAATAAATAAAATCTTTTTTTTTAAAAAAAAGAGGCTCTCAGTACATAATAGGTCTTAATTCACACATTCATTCATCTTTATTCATTCATTTGTGGTTCCTGTACATTGTTGATCAAACTGAGACCCTCTATGCTAGGATAAAGAAGAACAGAACTGGCCACATCAATTGTTACACTGTTAAAATTGGGACCTTTGCTTTAAAATTATTAAGAATTTCAAAATAGTGACAGCAGTGCTTGACATACACAGGTTCCTTCCTTCTGAGTCTGGAACCCTGTGTGGCCACCCAGGTTGCAAATCCATAGGGCTAGCCCTGAAAAAGACACTGCCTCTGACCCAGGAGGCTCCTTAGGATGAAAAAAACCAGTGAATGAAAACAATGACTATCTGATGGTAGGTTCTGTGAAATGTGTGAGCACAGGGGGCTGGGGGGGAAGGCAGCACTCCACCCACACCGTGGCAGGGGGAGCTTGTGAAGGGGAGAGGCCAAGAAAGTCCTATGGAAAGAGGCAAAGCTGAGTGTTACAGTTCAAATCAGTGTTGGGAAGGAAAGAGGGAGAGGATGGTGACAAACGTAAAATAGCTCAGTACAAAGGATAGAGAAATATGTCTGAATCCGACTCCCCTCTTAAGGCAACCACTTAGACATTTTTTTTTTTTTTTTTACAAACCTCAATAAGAAATGTACATTTTGACCCAGTACATACGTGGAAACAGAGCTTCCAGATAATAATACTTACACTTACCGTGTGCAATTTCGCTCCTCTTTGTTTCTTGTAATAAATTTACATTCCACAGTCTGAAAGACTTGCTTTAAGAATTATTTCAAATGTTACCTTCTTAGTGAACCCTCCCTAAGCTATTCAGCCCTGTGCCATCTGAACTCCTGTTCTGCTTCTTTATGGCATTTTGTTTTTTAGTGCCTGTGATATGCCCACATCTCCTGTTAGACCATAACTTGAAGGCAACTTCAAATGCCTTTCACGTAATACTATGTTTATGAAGGCCCAATAAACGTGTATTGAGTGACAGTGCAAGCAATCTGTCCTCTTCCTCAATCCTGACCTGAAATCCTTCTTTGGACCACCCCTGCTTTGTCTTGATGTCATGTCTCACCAGTTTAACTAATTTTTTTTCTTGCTCAAGAGAGCTCCTGAGCACAAATAAATAGAGCCTTCTCCTTGGTGCACGTGATCACTGATATCAAGTCTATTTCATTCTGTGTCCTGCTTCCATGGCTTTTCTCTTAATCTAATATCAAATTCTAGTTATGGAATCCCAAGACTTCACAGCACTGATGCAGTCCCTGCGGCAGCACCTCTGTAGTTAAAGAGCAAATGCTCTTTTTTTTTTTTTTCCTCTGAAGATTATTTATTCATTTGAGAGAGAGAGAATGAGAAAGAGAGAGCACAAGTGGGGGGAGGAAAGGGGGAAGGAAGCTCCCCTCTGAGCAAGGAGCAGATGCAGGGCTCGGTCCCAAGACCCCAGGATCATGACCTGAGCGAAAGGCAGACACTTAACTGACTGAACCACCCCAGCATGACAAAGTGTAACTGCTCTTGACTTTATGGGTTTTTAAATATTTCAATGATGGTGTAGAATTTAACTCTAATTTTTTTCTAATCACTGAGTTCCAGAGATTTTCGTGTATCTTGCCAAAATCCTTATATCAGTCTCTGAATACAGTATCATTATTAGGAGTTTCCATTTTACAAATTTACACAATGTGTTAGAACCAAAGACCATGTTCTCTCCATGATGCTAATCAAATTCAAACAGTGACAAATGTATCAGTGGATTCACCTTTGGCCAACAAACCAGCTGAACACGGCGGCCCGCGGTGTGACTCTGGGCAGAAAGGAAATCTGCCAGAAGTCTTGTGGCAAACCACAACTCCTTACCATCTGGGTTTTGCGTGAAGCCCAACTTCCTGCCTCCCTCCTGAGCTTGGCACTGATAGCCTCGAGCGCCTGTTGGTCATGGGTACTGGGCTCTTTCTGAGCCAGTGGTGGATATGTCACAAGTTTGTTGCCTTGTAAAGTTGGTTTTCTTGTTTTTTTTATTTCCCCTTTTTGGTGACAGGAGCAAGAATGTACTTCCTTCTTTGATTAGGTGGCATGCAGAGGATTTAACATGAGTTAGAACAGAGTCCAAATGTGCTCAGAGATGTCCCCTGGCACAGGGATTCGCATCTGCTTCCAGAGAAAAGAGGACTCCTTTCCATTCCAGAGGCCAGGTCGCATCCTGTGTGGGCCTGAAGACACATGGACACCTCTTCAGAGTCTCTGCCCCAACCAGACACTTGGGACAGAGGTATCTCAGAGAGTAAACCCAGTGTCAGAAAAAAAATCATGGGCTGGAGACAGTGTGAAACTCACTGTCATCTACAATAAGGGCATCGTGCCAGAGGCAGTGTGGGGAAGTGGAAGGAGCCTGAACTGAAAGCAGATCTGGTTTCCATAGGTACAGAGTCAAGTATCATGTATGAAAGTGCTATGTGCACAATAGAATAACACCACCAGAATCACGCCTTCTACTTTGACTCTTGATATTGCAAAGTAATTGAGGGGAATCAGCTGGTTTGACTCTCTTTGAGAAGCAGAGTCTCTAAGAAGGGCGCCCAGAGGGTCCCAGGTGCCCAAGGCCAAGCCAGAGTTGTGGGGCAGACCTTCTGGCTAGGCTCCCTGCAATGCCATTAACTGCTGTGTGTTTCTCATGGTAGCTCACACTGCCCGGGCACATCTGTGGCCATTCAACTAAGGAACTCATGTTAAATTGAAAATTGTACTGAATTCAGGCCTCTGTACAGACATTTGGCCTCCAATTTTAAGAGCACTTGTTAGCAAGATCATTCCCAAGCTCTCAGGTGAGAGTCTGTGTCTACCACCATCACGCAGTGCTAACGGGCCTTGAGGAGCCCCCTGCCAAGGCTCCCATAATGTCAACAGCCCCATCTCTTGTCCCAACAGCCAGTACTCTACCTCAGCGAATACCAGCTCCAGTATGAAGAATCCCAGGTTTACCCTCAGTGGTACAACCTACAGAAAGACCAAAAGCAATTTCTTTCTTCCACAGTCATTACTTCCTCCACAGACTAACGGAAACTAAGCTGGTAGGAGCAGAGTGGCAAACCTCACACAGAGGCTGGCTGCATGGACATGCCACAAGTACCCATCTTCAGAGGGCCCTGTGCCTGGGTTAATGCTCTGGGGTCACCATCTTGAAATTCTTGATAATTTGCTTACAAGGGGCCCTCAATTTTCATTTGACACTGGACTCCACAAACGACATAGGTGGTCCTCATAGAGCTGAAACTCTCCTATATTCTGAAAATGCCACACAGAACCTTGGCTTTCCTCTGTTCCCCCTTGCCTTCCCCACTGAAAACAACTTCCTGTGTGTGGGTTGAGGTGGGGGTGGGGATAATTACACAAAGGTCTCACATTCTTTCTTCCATGACTTAGGAACTTTCAGACAAACAGGCATCCAAAATGGAAAATAGGCAGAAAGGACACCAAGTGTTCAGCCTAGATTAAATATAAATTATTAATGTTGCATTTTCTAAATAATTCATTATATTCAATAACTCACAGATTCTAATTCAGACAGCGTGCATAAGTGTCTACTACCTGTCTGGTCTTTTACATGGATTTCTTCTTCATCAAAATGACTCAAGTTCCAGCTATAAACACCATCAACTTCATCATTTAACAAAATACTTCAGCCAGGGACTTTCCAGGTTTCTGGAGATACAGCAATGAATAAACAGATATTGTGCAAGGGCCCTCTTTAGGCATAGGAGAGTATAAAATGAAAAAGATATGGCTTCCATCCTCAAGGAGACATTATAATAGGAGAAACAGATGAAAATAATGCAAAATATGCAGAATCATAAGCACCCAAAGAGAAATGCAAATCAGAGATGAGAATGGGCAGGGTTTAGAGAGAACAACAGAAAGTCATGAATCTGTTTTTTTATTGGGTAGAAAACAATCAATCCCTACCTACAGGTTTGATATTGAAAATCTCCACAACTTATGCAGAAAAAGTTGCTAATTAAAATGGGAAATGGATCAAAACTTCAGATGTTGAATTTTCAATAAGCGTTTGGATCATGAAAACACATCTTTATGGGAATTTAAGTTAGAAAGGCTGCTCTCCAAAGACCATCTGTGGGGTCAATTAAGCTGGTGGGTAATTCAAGAGATGGCCATCCCAGGAACAGACAGACAGATAACATGGGGTTATAAATAAACTACCAGTCCTGTTTTAAGAAAACAACTGATCCATCCATTATAAGTGAGAAGCTGAGGATTTGACACCAGAACTCACACAGAGCTCCGATATAAACTTCATCTGTCATGAGGCTGTACCAGCTGGGTGTCCCACAATTCAACTCAATTCAGACACTGCCTACCTGCAGACACAGACTCCACAGGTTAAGGATTCAGTCATATAAGACTGCCCTCCCTTTAGTCAGTCACATCCCAGGCTGTATTTGGTACTTTGACTCATCGGCTATAAACCAGAGGCTCCCATGACCTCCTCCAAATCAGAATGCCACTCAAAAGTCCAGCTTGTTACCCTGACTTCTGACCAGCCAGCTGGGTTCCAAAGACCCCTCCTGGGGTTCAGTGAATCTGCCAGAATGGTTCACAGGCCTCAGAGAAACATTTTATTGACTGGATCACTGGTTTATTACAAGAGGCTAGAACTCAGGAACAGCCAGGTAGAAGAGATGCACAAGGCAAGGTGTGGGGGGAGGGGCACTGAGCTTCCTTCCCCACCCCCATTCCCTAGACACCCACTCTCCTCTCATCCCCACGTGTTCACCAACCTGGAAGCTTTTCTGACCTAGCTCTCTTGGGTTTTCTGGGGGACTTCATTACACCTTCATGATTGATTAAATCATTGACCATCATACCCTCAAGCTGATAAATGGGGAAGGGGACAAGAAGCCTTATTTCCAAGAGTTTGTGGGGAAATTTTAATTAGATGGCACCTATAAAGTGCTAAGCAAAGGTGCTGCCTCATTACTTTTGCTCAATAAATGTTAGCTATTTTTATAAACTTAAGTTTGCTAAGAAGGTAGCTTCTTGTGGGTTGGTTGGTTTCTGTTTTTTTATGACTTGGGAACAATTATAAAATCAACCTTTGAACTGAGTGCTAGCTGAGTCAATTTCCCTTGAACAGGAATTTTAAACCTAACACCTGCTTGCTATCAAGGAGCCCAGAACTTTCACTACTAAACGCCTTTAAGTTGACTCAGGGGTCATATTAAGAAGTGCTGTATAAACTCTAAAGTGTTTCATTACTACTAGTGTTATTAGCATTAACCAAAATCTAGTCAAAAATGGTTTGGAATGTCTTGAGGGCATACTAGTAGAGGAGAACTACACATACACGCACGCACGCACGCACGCACCAGAATGAAGTCAGAAGGTAGAAGCAGTTCACAAAGAGAACAAGAAAAAACCCAAGACTTATTTCCAGAGGGTGACGTTGGTGCATGAGGGAGCTGTTGTAACAGGCGTTTCAGAGGGAATGAGGAGAAGCCTCCCAGTGGAAGGTCAACACGGGAAGGGAGGTCAGAGTGACGTCACAGGAAGATGGCTCATGGCCCACCTGGGGAACCTACCGCTAGGACCGCACACGCATCACAACATCACATGGCGAGTGACAAAGACTTTTCACAGGAACTGATTTAGTGTGAAAGAAAATCTCCATCTGGGAGCGGGAAGGCGCAGCCCTGTGAGGGATGTCCTGTGTGTCCTGGACTTGGAGGGAAGGTCAGAACGTCGAACAAGGGAAGAGGTTGCTCAAGACAATGATTTGAACCAGATAGAACCATACGGTAAACCCTGATGTAAGTCTTCCTATTGTGAGGGGGGCTAAGCAGAAATGTTAGTATCTTTCTGAATTAGGAACTGAAGCAAAATTTCTGTGTAGTTTTACTTTCTAATTGTTTCGTATATGTATACACACAACCAACCTGTGATACAGTGCTTAAAGTAGGTCCTACTGAATTATCAGGGCTTCTCTTCCTCAACCTCCCAGTTCACTTGCTCAGAAAGTCTGGCTTCCCCACTGCGACTTACATGCCCATTGGCTATACTTTTTGCAGTAAAGGGGCTGAATCTGTCCATGGCCTTAGAGTCCATGAAATGAACTAAGCTAAAGGTCACCTCCCTACCTTCCATTAGACCTTCAACAACTGCCGAAATAAACAAGCCAAAAAGAATTTGATGGGTTTTAGCAGGCATGTTGTCACTGTCTTTTATCATAGCCAGAAGAGGGGTCCTTGTGCAGGGCCCCTCTGGGGTCTGTTCCCACTCACGACAGACACATAAAGAAGTCTGCCATCGAGCGTGAACCTGAAGAATTCTGTTTACAAATTTGCGAGACTGTGTCCTGGGTTTATCCCATCAGTATACAGCCTAGAGTAAATAGCCTTTCCTTTAGACATAATTTGAGTCATTGTACGTGCACCAAAGAGCCATAAAGGGGCTTTGACCCAAAGAGACCAGACTTTAACTGCCTCTTGCTAAAAGACACATTTTTATTCTTTGTAAGCAGCTTCCTTCCTTCTTGTGAGTGAATCATGGTTATTTCAAAGAGAATTTGGCAACTGGCCCAGGAACAACTTTGGATTGGTGCCCTGTACCTGGTCACTCTCAGACTCTGCTTAACCCACCTTGGACAGGCACATCTTTAAAAAAAAAAAATGGTGTGGTGTATAGAAAGAACAGGGACATCACGACCAGATCAACTTAAGTCCTCCTTCCTCTAATGGCCAGTTGTGTGCCTTCAGGAAAATGACTTAATCTCTGGGCCTCAAGCTCTCATCTGTGAAATGGGATTGAAAGAAAAACACGGCACTGTGAAAGGAGATGCTTGTAGACATGATGGATGTCCTGTGTACCCTGGACTTGAGGGAAAGTTAAGAACATTAATTAGGGGAAGAGGTTACTAAAGGATCTTGGGAAAATTCTAAAAAATCTAATTAAAGGTACTAACCATACCACAGAATTGTAATCTATATACTGAAGAGTGTTTGAATACAATGTTATTTTTCTATAGCTCAATTTAAAATCTACAGATGCATCCCTAATCTAATAAGAGGCAGAAAATTTGACTCAATCAATTGGGTGACCAGCATCCCCAGTCTGGGCTATCACCCATCTGGACAGGCTCCTGTCTTCTGGTTTTTTTCCTAACCAGTCTTTGGTTCCATGAAGGTCACTGTTGAATCACTCCTCATTCTCAACCCAAGATCATCCTTGATTGGGATCTTCTCAGAGAATTCTGTGTCCCCCTCTGGGATCAATGTGCTGCTGTTCCCATGTCCCATGAGTTGTGGAAATCCAGCAGGGCTGCCCATAGTCCTACACCAAATTCATGCTCCTCTCTGGCTTTTTGGCTCCCACATCATGATGACCAATGGCAGTTTTTAGATTCCCCTAAGCCCCCACCAGGCCTATCAGGCTAGACATTCCATTTAGCTTCTTCTGCTCTGGAGTATCACTGCCTCACTGTCCTCCATCCAAGAAGAAAGGAATGGTGGGTCCTCTCTGCAGCTGGATCTCTAAATTCATTCTAGAACCCAGAATATCTATTTATTTCTAACTTCCTCTGTGATGTGCACCTCTTTCAGTCCAGCCCACTGCCTCATCTACTCCAGTGAACCTTAAGTCATTTTGGGGCATGAGAAAGAGATCTGACTCCTTTTGCATCTTCTGTATGCTGCATCTTCCCAGAGCCCAGGCTTCTGAAATTCAAACCTTTACTCCACTTCCAGTATAGTATGTTTTAAAGATTTTATTTATTTATTTATTTGACAGATGAGATCACAAGTATGCAGAGAGAGAGGCGGAAGCAAGCTCCCAGCTGAGCAGAGAGCCCGATTCAGGGCTCGATCCCAGTACCCTGGGATCAGGACCTGAGCCGAAGGCAGAGGCTTTAACCCACTAAGCCACCCAGGCACCCCTAGTATAGTATGTTTTAATGTGTATATTTAACTACCTAAATAAGGGAAAAGTAATAGGTGATCAGAAATACTAAGAGAAAAAACACAGCATTTCAGAAAACAATTACATTGCATTACTAATTATTATAATAAGCAATGTTATTATAACAATGTAACTATAATGATATTAATAATAACTTACAGAATGCTCACCAGAATTCTTAAGAAGGAATAGTAGTTTCAGGCTCTGGCAAGAAAAGAATAAGAAACACAAGGAGGAAGTACGTACCTAATGTTAAATGGGAGAGATTTTAAAGATCATTAGTTGGTATTTTGGTTCCAAATCTTCTATCATCAAGAATGCCTCTGAAGTCTTTTCTCTCTATGAAGGAGACACTTTTTCTAAAAAAAAAGAAATCTGTCCAGTAATATGTGCTATCAGTTGCTTGATTTCATCATTCTTTTTTTTTTTTTAATTTTATTCATTCATTTGACAGAGAGACAGTGAGAGAAAGAAGACAAGTAAGGGGAGTGGGAGAGGGAGAGGCAGGCTTCCCGCTGAGCAGGGAGACGGATGCCGGGCCGATCCCAGAATCCTGGGATCATGACCTGAGCTGAAGGCAAAGTCTTAATGACTGAGCCATCCACACTCCAATTTCCTCATTCGTGATTAGTCAAGAAAATCCAAAAGACCTAAGAGTCTTTTGATTCAGCATGAGGAAGCCTCTTTTAGGGCTAGACTCAGACCCCACATGAAGGGAATACTAGTCAAAGCTGACAGTCCAGGAAAGACAGAAGATGCTCTCAGGCCCATTCATGCCTTCTGCAGCCCTATGTCCTTATCAACCACTCTGTGTGTCTTTGGAGATCCCTACCTGTCCAGCCCCTCCAACATTAGCATTTCATTTTTCTCCTCTTTGATGTATGGCTTGTGACCTTCCTCTCGCATATGTTGTATGTTGTTCTGTAACCGTCTTCACGGCTGGGGCCCTATTTTCTCTCTTCCCTGACTGTCTGTCTTGGCTGATTCACACTTCTCTTTGGCCTGGGCCGCTGAGGTCCAAGGACCAGCTCTATGTCTGTCTTCAATATGAATATATCAAACTGAGAAAGTTGATACTTCGGTAGAACACAGTAGGCAATCCTCAGCTTCAGAATAATTGGTTTATTTAATATCTCTCCAGTAACGCTGTACAGATTTCCAATTCCACAGCTTTGCTTCCTGAAATCCATTTCCCCAGAGCTCCCTTACCTCTTCTATCAACTTCTAGTGCTTGAACTTGGTGTCTCCTACTCAGGAGAAATCTTGCCTTCCAATGAACTGCTATGCCATTCACCTGGCACCTGTCATAAACCCCATTGGGAGGGCTTGTAGTGTAGAAGGAAAGGCCTGACGGTAGAGTTGGGTGAGTCCGCATTCACATCTCAAAGTCACCCCATCCCACGGTTGTGATCACCAGCAAGCTATTTAACCCCTCCGAACATACATCTCTTTATCTGAACATTGACAACACTTACCGCACGAAGTTGTTGTGAGGAGATTTCAGAATGTCATCTGCTCTGGCCTCTCTGAGATGCTTGTTGGCTATAATGGAGACAATGTGACATTTTCAAAATCAGCTCTTTATTGGCAGGAACAGAACTGTACAGTGGTAAACCACAGTCCTCCATTTGGTCTCAGCTCTGCTTTAACTAGTTTTACTACTTTGGGAAAATCTTCCTGTTAGAGGGGTGGGTAGTAGTAAGACACTTCCCTTCCTCTCCTCCTGCCCCTCACCCCCCCACACACGTTCTTGATGTTTCCTTCCACGCACAGGGCGTCTAAGCAGCATAACTTCCTCAGCTTCCTTTCCACCCACTCACTCATCCCCTGTCCATGGAGAGTGAATGCTGGTTTACCCAGCCCTTTGCTCTTCCACTCCTCTGACAAGCTAGCTGTCCACAGGAAATGTGTTCTACTCTATTCCTGTGGGGGGCCACTCCTCCGAGGAGGACACCCTCCCTCACTTCAGTGTAGCTGAGTAAGTTGATCTACTTAAACACTGGGGTTCGGTATCAAGAAAATTTGTCCACAGATAAAAGCCACACCCAGTAACAAGGTACATCAACAATATAGGTAGTATGGTAGTATTTGGGCTCCCACTTACCCTTTCATCTTATTTTATATTTTAACTGATGCAGACCTTTGACATAAAAGAGGGATATAGTTCATTGGTGCTCTTGCATCCCAACACCCTCACTTCTCTGGACCTCCAATTACTCATCTGTAAACTGGGCTAGATGCTCTCTGTGGCGATTTCTAGTTCTGAAAATCTATGAGTTGGGGAACATGACAGTATCGCACATAATGTATGGCAGATAGTAAGTAGTCAACCAATGATAATGTTTTCAGCTTACTCAAAGCAATACAAAGATGAGCACAAGACTAAAAGTCTTCTTTGCTTGACAAGAGGATGAATGGATGCCTTTTGCATAGCCTCCCAAACACCTCCGTCTATGCAGAACTTCAAAAACAAGTAAAGCAGTGTTTCTAGCCCCCTCATTAATCAAATGATGAGCTTTCCCCAAAATCCTAAAAGAACAGGCTTTTGAAAAAACTATTCTGGTTACAGGATATTCCCCATAAAAACCATCAAGACTTTAATGAGATTGTTAACTATCCCATTTCTTCATCCCTATATTTTATGGAAACTTTCAAAATAGCAATGTTTGGGATGTATATGTGGCAGAGGGAGGGGTATTTTGTCCTGGAGAAAATGCCTGCCAGACAGGAAAACCCACAGATGCCTTTTGATGTCCATCCAGCCATGCTGGAGTTTCAGTGGCTGAATGGCACCACAGCCTGCCCCTCCCCCACACAGCCATGCTTGCCGCTGATGGCAGATGAATACAAGGAGTTATAACAAGATATAAAATAAAGTACTAACTTAGTTCTTAACCTGGGAAGGACCTAATCTTCCAGTGCAAACTCTTTTGGTCAAAGTTAGGTTAGAGCATACAGCGATGAAGCCTAAATGAAGCCTCTTCTTTCCTCCCTGCAAAACCTCTGCCTGCTTTTTTCCAGAGAATGAATTTCCTGCATGGTAGGAGTCAAGGCCAATCTTTAAAACAACCCACAGAATCAGAAGAAAAGGCAAGATATATAGAGTCTGTTTGTCCCCAAAGCCATATTTAGAGGCACTACTATTGTTCCCATGTACAAGAATATAAACCAAAACACAAATATAGTAAGTAAATCAAGCTAAACAGCATAGCTTAGAAATGGTAGAGCAAGGATTAGAACATGGCAACTCTGGCTACAGAGTCCTTGAGTTTGACACTTTCTCAACAGACAATGTTATACAATATTCTCAATAATACAACATGAGTTTGCACGCATTAAGGCCCTATGCAGAAATGAGAATTCAAAATTGAAAAAAGTTAAAATTAAATTAGATTTCCATCCCTGGTTAAAAAAAAATACACACACACACACACACACACGTTGTATATATATATATACATAGATATACATATACATATACATATACATATACATATACATATACATATACCATCACTGGTCAGGTTGGCAGGGATGCCAGCTATCTCCAGGGCTGACTCAACCTTAACTGAACAAACATTTAAAAAAAAATAGTTGTTTTATTGAACTCAACATTTATTTGGCCAAGATTGCAAACTCTCAGGGCAAGTACATTCATACACATACATACTGATGGGGGCACCTGGCTGGCTCAGTCAGTAGAGCATAGGACCCTTAATCTTGGGGTTGTGAGTTCAAGCCCCATATTGTGTGTAGAGACTGCTTTAAAATATATATATATATATATATATATTGATAGTGGGGTGCCTGGGTGGCTAAGTGAGTTGAGCCTCTGCCTTTGCCTTAGGTCATGGGATCGAGCCCTGCATCGGGATCTCTGCTCAGTGCAGAGCCTGTTTCCCTCTCTCTCTCTGCCTGTCTCTCTGTCTACTCATGATCTCTGACTGTGAAATAAATAAATAAAATCTTAAAAATAATAATAAAAGTAAATTAAAAATACTGATAGTATTTTAAAAATAGTCTAAAAATTTCCCCTCATTCATTTCTTACTCTGTTTAGTCTTAGCCACAACTCTATGAATTTCTCTTTTCTCTACATTCCTCAACTTTTTGTTTGTTCGGTTTTTGTTTTTTGGCAGGTTTTTTGCATTTCATTTTGACCTTCTTCCCTGTGACACCTGCTTCACTGCTCTCCATTTCTCTTCTCCATCTCTGCTTGAGATGTGGACAATTCCATGTGCACTGCCCAAGTCTTCAACAGAGTGTATTTCAAATACATAAAAATATAAATTGTATAATAATAATAGCACAAAAGAGCAGTAAGGGAATGGGGCTATGTGTAGTATATACTGTTGTAATTAAATTGGTAAAATGGATTATAACTTAAAATATTCATCGCAATCCAAGGATAATCACTAAGAAACTAACTCAAAAAATAGTAAAATGAACAAGAAAGAAATTAAAACAGTACTTGAAAAAGAATCTATTTAACAAAAAAGAAGACCATAATGAAGGGATAGAGGAAGACAAAAAAGACAAGTAGAAAACAAATACATAATGGCTGAGTAAGTCTTATTTACCAGTAATTGCATGAAGCATACACTCCAGTTAAGACATGGAGATTGGCATAAAGAATTTTATTTAAGCATTTCAACTATATGTTGTCTATAAAACACACTTTAGATTCAACAACTCAAATGGGTTGAAAATTAAAGGCTGGAAAAAGATATACCACGCTAACAATAACCAAGAGAGACTGGAGTGTAGCCACTACTTCCAGACAAAATAGACTTATTTAAGACAAAAATTGTGACCAGAGACAAAGAAGGACAACAGATTTTGGTTCAATTCAATAAGATATATACTAATTATAAACATATATACAACATCAGAGCTTCAAAATATATGCAGCAAAAATGGACAGAATTGAAGGGACAAACAGGCAATTCAGTAATAACAGAGATGTGAATACTCACTGAGAGTAAGGCTAGAACTATAGACTTAAGATCAACAAGGAAATAAAAGGCTTGAACAGTGACATAAACCAACTAAACCTAAAACATATCTTTAGGGCATTTCATCTAATAACAGCAGAGTTTATATTCTTCTGAAATGTGCATGGAACATTATTCAGGATGGACCATGGGCCATATGTTAGAGCATAAAATAAGTCTCAATAAAATTAAAAGTATCAAAATCATACAAAGTGTATTCTCTGGACAACAGAAATGAAATTATAAATGAGATGAGACTTGGAGGTGCATTTATTCTGGAAAGCCATCTAAAAAATGCAGATGATGTTATCATGGAGAATAAGGGGGATGGGTATCAGTGGACATGTCTCCATCTCTGCCAAATAGGGTTGTTATGCAGACCACCGAAAATAATATATGGACAAGACTTTTGTCACTTATAAACCATTATAAAAAGTGAGTCATCATTATCGCTCACTGGTCAGGTTGGCAGGGATGCCAGCCGTCTCCAGGGCTGACTCAACCTTAACTGAACAAACATTTAAAAAAAAA